>NC_092087.1:53068201-53208201 GCF_045679555.1 Salvelinus alpinus | reverse complement strand
GATTTAAAAGCGGGGCAGCCTTTTTTATTTGCTTAAAGACCACCCAGCCATGACTGAGCACTTGGCAGAGGGAGAGGGAGAGGAAGGGAGAGAGAGGATAGAGAGAGCGGGGGAAGAAGAGAAAGAGGGGGAGGAAGAGAGAGAAGGGGGGGAGAGAGGGAAGGAGAAGGGGAGTAACAGAGGGAGAGAGAGAGGGGGAAGAGAAATAGAGGGGAGAGAATAGGGGGGGGGGGTGGAGTGGGGAGGGAGATGGAGAGAGAGAGAGAGAGAGAGAGAGAGAGGCTGGGGCAGTATTATAGTAATCTAGAACAGATTGATGAGGAAGGGAGGGTGGGACTGGAAAGCGGAAGCTCCACGGTAGAGCTGTCTATGCCAACTCTCTCTTTCCTCATCTGTCAGACCTCTCCCTCTCTCTCTGTCTTTTTTCCCTGCCTTCGTTCTCTTCCCACCTTCAGCCATCCTCCAATCTTCATCTATCCTCCGTCATGCATCTCTCCTCCGTCACTCCTCCACCTTCTCTTCATCTCCCTCTCTTTCTTTGCCATCTCTGGTCCCTCTCATCCTTTATCTAGCTATTCTTACTTTACCTCTTTGTTCTCTCTCTCTCTCTCTCTCTCCCTCGCTCTCTTTCTCAACCACGGCCTAGCTTGAACCAGATTTGGTCTCCATGACGATCGCTGGAAGCTCCGCTGCTCTTGCCAAGGGCACCTCTGCGCTAGTGTCGCCCATTACAGCACTACTCACCGACAGCTGAGAGAGAGGGAAGATGAAGGAAGGGGAAGAAGGGAGAGATGGAAGAAGAGGAAGAAATAGAGAGAGCGAGGGACATGGAGGAAGAGAGAGGGAGCAGAGATGGGGGGGGGGTGTATAATCAAAAACATTGTGACTCTCCACAAAGCTGGGGCTTGTGAGGGAGATGATCTGACCCCCACAATACTGCAGACATAGTGAAGAAGACCCCTGAACAAAACACAGGCATTGCTATAGGCAGCTCTATAAAGAGGCACCATGTGAGCTGGAAGCAGGAGAGTGCATAAGCTAGTGGGCAAGTGTTTTGGTATACCATTGGGATGTTAGCAAGGTTAGAGATTTAGCCGACATTCTCCAAAAGCACTGTTACGGATGGGCTGGTATACTCTAAATGCTACTGTGCCGTGCTAGTGTTGGGCTAACTGACTGATGGGGACACCAATGATAGTTTATTTTACTGCGCTCAGATACAACGTGGAGGGGGTTAAAAGACTGAGCGATTGAGCGAGTATCACATTCATATTTCACTAAAGATAAGTGTGTCAGATATACGTTCACCTACCACACACACACAATTGTACACACACACACATGCTCACGCACAAATGACGGACACACACATGACACACACACACACACACACTCACCTAGACATCATCCCACTTACATAGGCTCACCCCTCTCCCACTCTTTGACAGTTTTCTCATCCCCTCTCTAGTCCTCCCTCTCCCAGTAGCATGGCATCCACCTCCCACGGAGTGTGCTGGAGGTGCCCTCTACCTAGAGACATGAATATTTCAGACACACACAGGCACACAAACACACTCCAGGGGATTCACATGTTCAGCCCATGGGAGAGAATAAGGTTCTGAGAGAGATGGAAGGGGGGGGGGGGGAGTGGGTGATGGAGGGAAAGAGAGGGAGGGAGAGAAGAGAGATGAAAAGGGGAGAGCGAAACATGACAGGGAGTTGGAATGGAGAAGTAGAGGCGGGTGAAGAGACTGAGCGATAGAGTGAGTATCAAATATTTGTGGTGGCATTTTCTCGGCTTTGGTGATGGTAGTAATCACAGTCGTGCCGTTAAAGTGTAACATTTAAATTGAGAGCGAAAGAGAGGTAGAGAACGGAATAAAGGGTGGACGAGAGAAAGGACACAAGAAGGGGGGAGGACGTTTAGAAAGGCATGTGTGTATAGAAGACATTTAAAATACAAAAAAGTGAAAATTGTATTTTTGAAAGAAAGAGAGAGCTACAGCATATTGTGATCCAATGACATTCTAAAAGAAAGTGAGGGAAGGATAGAGAGACGATGCCCATCCGTGGAGGAGGAGGTAGTGAAGGGGTGAGGGAGAAGAGGGGAAATGGTGAAGGTGTGCCAGACACAGCAGGATATCCTGTATGGCTGATGATTGAGGACTGTGGGCAGTCTGCCTTCCTCTTCTCCTCTCTGTGAGAGCGGGCTGCAGTGTGACCAACTGTTACCACGTTACCACGGGGGAGGGCCATCCCGGCAGCAAACCTGAGAGATGCTACACCTGGTGGTTACGCTGACAAGGGTTGTTTACGTATTTCAAACCTACTAATATAGTGTTATGTATACAGCACTAGCTAGCCTTTAGTAGTGGCCTTGTGGTTAGTGTCCACTCTGAGATTGGAAGGTTGGGAGTTTGATCCCCGGCCGGATCATACCAAAGAATGTCAAAATTAGACCCGATTCGTCTCTGCTTGGCACTCAGCATAAAGTACATAGATTGGGGGTGAAGCACTGCAATAGACTAGCGTCCTGACCAGGAGGAGTACTTGTACTGTACGTCAAGCTGCCTCACGCTACAGAAACAGGAGATGGGCTCCTGCTCCGATGAGCCGTTCTGGCTTGCTTGTGCAAGGCTACCTGATTACTTTATACAGTAGTAGCTAGTCATTAGTAAAATAAATGGTGGCTCCCATACACTTCTCACAAATGCGAAGTTTGCCGTATTGTGCTTTTATCTCTGTTACTCTTTTTTGGTATCGCCATTAGCACAGTATACATGAGGCCAATTGTAGCTGGCAATTTGAAAAATGTATTTATTAGTGCATCAAACCATGTTGCGTACTGTAGTTTCAGAAGGCAGTAAGTAAAAAGAGTCAATTTAACTTTGGCAAATCGAGTTATTTTTTTCATAGTTGTAAATGCTCCATTTCGTGTTGCTGCATCATTGCATTTCACTCTTTACAGTAGTAATTGAAAATAACTCTGTTACTTTTTTAACTCTCTGCAGTGTTATTCAGTCTTCTAGAGTAAATTACGTAGAGTGATGTTTACTCTCATTATACAGTAATCGCAAGAGTTAATTAAACTCCTGTGGAATCAAACTCAACAATGTTTTGGGGTTTATATGATGACATTTGAGGTGTAAGGGTGTATAGTCTACTTTACACATTTCTTAAAGATGCACTATGCATAAATTGCTCCACCATTTCCTGGTTGCAAAAATTCGAATAGTTTGCCTAATTTCAGTTCATGTCACAAAACAAGCAACTATACTGTAGAGAATCATTGTACCATCTAAACCGCTGTGAAATATATTTCCCAGACCCAAAAATATTGTATTTCCAGCTGTTCGAAGCTGGTGTACAAAACTGAACGAAAACGGCAAAAACAAAAGTTAAGAACGGGAAGTATAGAAATAGCCTATTAGACTTGCTTTCAATGAGAATGACATATCTATAACTCACATTTCTATGTAAATATGTGACAATTCCAATCTCTAGTGGTATCTATTTAAGAGGGTGGATGTCCAGCAACTTGACATCACTAACAACTCAGAGCAGGGAGGAGAGTACAATACTGTTGTTAGAGACATCATGTAAAGTGGAACAGCCCTCTCAGTAACAGTTGCAATAAACCCAGCACTTCCAGATTAGTTTAGGAAAATGTACATTACATATCATTGTGGTGCATAAGATCAAAAACAATTCATGTAAATGCAAGAATACAGATATTGAAAGAAACACTTCTAAAAATCATCTGTGGATACTCCACAGTTTGAACTCCCTGTCTCTGGTTACTCTTAATGGAGTTAAAAGTACTTAGTCCCAATCAACTCCAGTTATCAGCACTAACTACAGGGAGCGTATCACTCTGTTGAGGCTTAAGATAACTCCGGTAGAGTCAATTTAGCTCTCCATTTTTTACTATGTGATTTCAACACTCCTTGATTTACTGTGTGATAGCTCTAGAACAATGATGTAATATCTGAATTCCGACAGCTTTATACACCTTCTCTATTGCCGACAAGTTAGATCACACTGTTGCCAGAGTAATAGTTGCAATGCATGTCTGCACCTATCAAGCGTTGGCACGTGTGATATTTTATTGTCCCTGTGAAAATGCTATAAATAGCCGACGTTATATGCTCAATTTGTCTCATACCTTGAGACCTGTCATTAAAAGTTATCTTGACTGTCTTGCAACAGAAGACAATCAAATGTTAGATCAAACGACTTTACAAACCACTAGGACATAATAATACTAGACATAATAAGACATCAAACTACAAAGTCTTCACAAATGTCCCCATAATCTCGACAGTCCCAGAACTCCCTTCATGCTTATTCATTTCCCTTCTGCACCGCATCTCACTCACATCCAGTGTCTGTGTTTTGAATGAATGTGGTTTTGATTGACGTTTTTGATTCAAGCCTTTACCTAGCTATGAACCGCATGTTTCTCCCCCGACTGCCTGTTGATAAGCAGAGAGAGGGGAACAAGAAAAACACTGTAACCGTCCATCCAAAACGGATTATGGAGGCATATCTACCATGGTGCATTGCATGTGCCTGAGCACCTTAAACAGCCAGGGGGGGGGGGGGGGGGTTATATGTTCTGTTTGTTTATTTGGAAATAGATTTCTTCACACTGATCTCCCGGGGCGGAGTAGCAACCGCTTGCTATGTGCCCTCTGTCATTTGAGTGTGAGAGGAGAGCAGAAGCATGGAGGAGGAGACAACGAGGAAGTGTGGAGTGTATTGTTGTTCATCTCAAGAAGAGTTTGGTTATTTATGCTATAGATGCCGAGGTAGAATGATAAAAAAGTGGTGTGTGTGTGTGTGTGTGTCTGTGTGTGCGTATGTGTGCATGTGTGCGTTTGTGATAAAGAAAGACAGACAGAGAGTGCCCTGCAGCTAAGATTTCTCTGAGTGGACTGTGAGTGGTTGAGTTCAGATGGCCCCTCTGCACTGCTGCAGCAGAGCAGTATGTGTGTCAGTGGAGAGCTAGGCTAATGTACCATAAGGCTAATGGACCACCACATACTGGGCTTCTGCATACTATAAGGCCCTATGGGTAACATTAGCGATGCCCTGGATAATTGTAACTGCACTGTGGTTAACATTAGCCATGCACCGGGAAACTGTATCTGCACTGAGCCCCAATGGCTGGTCAGCTACTGTACATGTATATAGTACATGGGTAAACAAACCCTCTAGTCAAGCTATCCTGTGAAGGGTAATGTAAACCAGAGATTAGGGCTGGGCGGTATATCGTATTCTACTGTATACCTGTATTGATACACGGACCGGTTTGGGTTTTTACTTTACCTTCTACAACGATATTTCAATGGTTTCATAAATGTGATACACAACTCCGGCGCGAGTAATGTCCGTTTTCATAGTGTACTCTGTTTGCAACTTGAGTCCTCTCTCTCCCTCTCCTCCTGCACGCCGCTTCCCACACCAAGCCCTGCCCCATGTCACTCAAGGAGTCACCTTGCCATTCACTCTGCAGTCTGCATGGTCAGATGCTGCTTTCCACTTTACTTCTTAATATAAGCATTCTATATTTACACTATTAGTTTGTGTATCTTACTGTCTGCAAACAGCTAGTTTTTATTTTCTTAGCAAGTTGTAGCTCAAATAAATTGTGTTACCTGCTAATGCTAATCACTAGTTACCTGACTAGCTAGAGCAAATGTAGCTAGCTAATACTGTACAGCCTGATACTGGTGCTGGTGTAGGCCTAGATCAGCATGTTTTTGCAACGGTATATTCTTATTTTTACACCCTTTTTCTCCCCAATTTCATGGTATCCAATTGTTAGTAGTTACTGTCTTGCTACAATATGTACTGTATGGACTCGGGAGAGGCGAAGGTCGAGAGCCATGCGTACTCCGAAACACAACCCAACCAAGCGGTACTGCTTCTTAACACAGCGCGCATCCAACCCGGAAGCCAGCCGCACCAATGTGTCGGAGGAAACACCGTACACCTAGCAACCTGGTCAGCATGCACTGTGCCCGGCCCACCACAGGAGTCGCTAGTGCGCGATGAGACAAGGATATCCCTGCCGGCCAAACCCTCTCTAACCCGGACGACGCTAGGCCAATTGTGCGCCGCCTCATGGGCCTCCCGGTCGCGGCCGGCTGCGACAGAGCCTGGGCTCGAACCCAGAGTCTCTGGTGCCTTAGACCACTGCGCCACCCGGGAGGCCTCAACGGTATATTCTAAATCGGAGATGAATAGGTGAAGCATGATTATGTTAGCTAGCTAGCTATGAAGTAAGAGAGAACATGTAATATGAAATCTAATTTGGGTCCCCTAGGAAACACTAACCAACACTTTGGTTCTTACCCTGACACAATAATTCCTCCCTAGCTTCTTCAAACAGCAATGTTTTCAAATATATACATTATGCTAAGTGTACAAAACATTAAGAACACCTTCCTAATATTGAGTTGCACCCTACCCGTTTGCCCTCAGAACAGCTTGAATTCGTTGGGGCACGGACTCTACAAGGTGTCGAAAGCTTTCCACAGGGATGCTGGCCCATGTTGGCTCCAATGCTTCCCACACTTGTGTCAAGTTGGCTGGATGTCCTTTGGGTGGTGGACCATTCTTGATACACACAGGAAACTGTTAAGCGTGAAAAACCCAGCAGTGTTGCAGTTCTTGACACAAACCTGTGCACGTGGCACCTACTACCATACCCCGTTCAAAGGCACTTAAATATTTTGTTCTTGCCTATTCACCCACTGAATGGCACACATGCACAATCCATGTCTCAATTGTCTCACAGCTTAAAAATCTTTCTTTAATCTTTCTCCTCTCCTTCATCTACACTGATTGAAGTGGATTTAACACATGACATAGCTTTCACCTGGTTTAACCTGGTCAGTCTATGTGATGGAAAGAGCAGGTATTCTTAATGTTTTGTACACTCAGTCTACATATGCCCATATCATGCAGCCCTACGTGGCACAGTGTGGAAACAAAAGTGCAGGGAATGCAGAAATTGATGAAAATTCTGATCTAAATGGTGTTGCCAATCTAGGGGTCATGAACTACTCATAAAGCATATTTAGAACTTTTATTATCCAAAAACATCTAATATTGTCATACGGGAAAGAAAAAAGAAAAATATGGTGAAATTATATTTTGTCCATATCGCCCTACCAGAGATCTATCTTTGTTTATCTTTCTTTCCAAACATGTTTCAAAATATTCCTTTCCCTCAGGCTTAAGCATTTTGCCTCGAGCTTGTGATAGAAAAATTACACATTTACCTGATTTGTTTGATATTAATAGGTAGCAATTAATACTTAACAAATAGGAAGATATTTCTGTCCTGTTTGTGTCTGTGTTTTTATGGTCTCCACTCTAGTTCCCTGCAGCTAATCTGGGCGTATGGTCACCAGAGATGGCTTGAGCTAACAAATGAGTTAAGACTGCATTACATAGAAAAGATGTGGTGGGTGTAACCGAGATAGAGATAGCCAGGAGGAGTTTAGAACAATTCCTCATTGTCTCTAAATCATCCTTGCATATGGGAAACTAAGCCAGGGTGGGGTTAAGACAACACCCACGTACAGATAATGACAGGATGAACCCAGAGTGGCTTATGATGCTCCTTGGTCTGCATGAGGGGGGGTTGAACCAACCATGATTGCGCATTGTTAGTGTCAGCTATATATAGTACTCTGCATTTGTGTAAAGGTTAGGTTACTCAGTCTAACACTCAAGGGGGGGGTCGACCAGACTCATTATTTCAATAATTAATCGATATTAAAGAAAGATGATTGTTTGAAGAAATGACCATATCTCTACTGAGTACCGAATTTCCAACAAAAAGCTGTCATTGTTTTAGTCACAAGTTATACAGTCTAGTCCGAATATTGATTGAAATTATTTTCTATGTAGTTTATCCTATCGGTCCTCTCACTATCATTAAATTATCATGGCTCTCATCTTGTGTTTATGTACCAACACATTCGATTTATAAAGGCTAGAAAGCTCAAATCCCCCTTTGAATGTCTCTAAAAGGCTCTACATGGTCAATCCATTTCTGAGGTGGCCGTATGTGAAATGGCCTTACAGCATTTACTGAGAGGCGCACAGCGATGCGGTACAGAGCTTGATTTGGCCTCTGCATGCCTCTGGAGGCTCCGCAATTGCATCACACCCTCCATACGAAGCGAAGCCTCCGCCCACATTTTTGAATCAAGCATAAATTGGCTTTAAGGGGTCATGTTCTGTTTGATTTACAGGGCTAAACTGTGATAGCATCGATTGAACAAGTGCTAATCGCATACAGACACGCAGGCATGCAGGTGCACACATGCACGCACACAGGTTGCAGGGTAATAGCAGGCTAAGGCCCCAACCTGGCCTAGATGACCCTATTGGGTCCAAGCCCAGAGAAGGTTCCACGGAACCAGGGTAAAACATAGCCCATTTACGCTTAGGCTACCATAGTAGCAATCTATTCAACCAAAGGTCAGGGCTGGTAGGGCCACATTTTCCATCAATCCGGGGCCTATGGCACATGTCCAACATTCATCAATTATCAGTGTGTGTTACCAAAGAGGATGACATTGAATCAGTTATTTAATGATCGACTTATCATGGCAGCTCTTATCCTCTTACTCTCAGTACCCTTTCATTAAGTTTTTGTCCTTCAAGCTATTTCTCAACTGAAGGCTTGGTTTTGAAGTTGAATGATTATTACAGTCAACAATGCTTTTTCAATGCTATGTGATATCCTCAAGATTGTGAGACATTTTCATTGGGCAAAATGTCCTTACTGAAACTTGAAATTGTCCTCGTTTAAAGGGAAAATAACCACAGAGCTAAACTGCTTCCTGAAGAATGATCTTAATCGGAAGTTTGGATTGTTAATTAAATTGTCTGATCTCTAAAGTTGCTCCAATTCGCATACCTCAGAAAGATGTCCCTAATTGATTTCCAAAACAAAGAAATGGCTGGATAGTTAAATGTATTCTGTTGATAATACAATTACTGAAAAGATATGCAGGGTTTGAAGACAGTAGATTAAGACGAAGTGCATTATGTCTTGTGTTATTTGCCGTCTCATTGCCTTTTAAGCTAAAGCCAGCCAATTCTTTGAGGAACCAATTCAAAATCAAATCAGCAATATTAACTTACAAAGTCTGTATCCTTTGGTTCCTTGTTCCCTGTAAAGTCCTCTATTAACTACAGAAGGATCACAAAGGAATGTGAATGTGTATTTTAAATGTCACACATTTTTCCCTCCATTTTGTCTTGCAGGATCTCTTTCTCCTGGACACTTCGTCACTGTCTTTGAAGACGGATTATCCAAACCATACAACAAGGTATGTGTGCAGGGATATCCGATTTCTTCTAACAAAGTGTCTCTGGTCTTTAAAAGGCCAAAGTGACCTTCACTCCTCTTTGGGTCCTGCCTCCTCCTTGCTTTCTTCCTTCCATCCGATAGTGGTTGACATTGTGAAGGACATCGGTGGTTGAGTACTAAAGAGACACTAACCTATTTGTGGTTGATGCTGGATTTACTGAAAAGTCTGAAACTACCTGAGGAATTAGCTTATAGGGCCACTAGTTGGAGGCAGTTAGTGCAGGTTGACGTTTATTGTCATGAATTTTGCACTGGAGGCAGGAATGAGAGATTTCGCTAGATAGGCCAGCTGCAAAGTCAAAATTGTCTATATCAAAAACATTCCTGAAAACAAAAATGAGCTTTTTGGTCTTATTTTAAAGTAAGGGTTAGGCATTAGGGTTAGCGTTGTGGTTAAGGTTAATGTTAGGGTTAGGTATAAAATCTGATTTTATTACTTTGAGGCTGTGCGAGCTAGTGACCACTGCAGAGCTGCCTCGAAGGCAAGATTCATGACAATAAATGTAAACCTGCACACTTAGCTTTGTCCTTGCCCATTTTGAAAATTGATGGAAAGGAGGAATTTGGATGGAGCATCGCTGCAAGCTGAGAAAAGAATGGGTCAAGGAAAGGTGGAACTTGTCGCTGCGTGTTATGAGCTCTGATGAATCTCTTGTTCACTCCTGTCCTGACTTATTAGAATAGAAATGGCGGTGTACACAATGATAAATGGCTTGGATATTGATGGGCATGCATGTTGAAGTACTGTTCTGCTGTTTCAGGGATGCAAATACATGTTTTGTTATTCTGCAGAGCATTTAAAACTGACTGAACAAGCCCGACACTCAACATCATGAGGGGTCTCGGGATAGAACCCTGAGCTCCACCACTGAACGAGTCATTTATTATGCTAGATTCGTATTTCTTTCAAACCACTTGTAGAGATGTATCATTTTATCTGAGATACCGTCTCTCTTGTATATCTACTACCCAAGTGCAGTGAAACATTTATAAAAAGAAATCTCTCCTCTCTCTTCCGCAAATTCAAGAAATGTTGACACTGCTTGGGGATGTTCATTAATATTTTGTATTGTTTCACAACAAGCCATCTTTCATGTTTTAAAGATCAAGAAATCAATTAAAGATGATTTGAAATTAATGAAATACATTTTGGTTTTGGATGAACACAGGAATCTGGGTATTGGTACCATGTGAAAGCAGCATGACTCTGGCTAGTTAGGCTTTGTAACTGTGGGGTGTTAAATCTTTCTAGGGGAGGACATTGATAGTGGCTACTTTGTTATCACACTTCAGAGACCAATTCAACATTTTCACCAGCTGTTGCGTTGATTATTCGCTCTGTTGAATTCCCAGAACATAAACGGCCATGAGACAGGGAACAATTTGCTCAAAGCTTTTTGAAAAAACATCAGAGGTTTGAAGCTCCACATACTTAGAGCTGTTATTTTCAAAGAACCCCGTGCAATTAGGAAAACCTGCATGCTACGTGTATGCACTCTGCCATCCTCAAACATCACTTTTACATATAAATGCATGTTGCTACATCCTAAACATACACACACACACACACACACACACACACACACACACACACACACACACACACACACACACACACACACACACACACACACACACACACACACACACACACACACACACACACACACACACACACACACACACACACACACACACACCTTATAGGGTTCATTTAGAGGAGAGGCCAGTATATGAGCCTTTCACTATGTAGCAACATGGTGATGTTTCAGAGCTCAAGGGCTCTTCAATTAACACATGGCCTATGGCCTCTGGAACAGCCATTACACACGATTCATAATCGTTTTAGGGGGAAATAGACAAATTAACAGACATGTTAAGGAGGAAGGAACCCATCATTTGTATGTTTATTTCCATAATTGTTCCTTTCACGGCAGCGTGTTGGAAAGTTAAGTGTCTCAATTACTCTGAGCAAGGCTTGAGCTCCGCCCTCCAGGGATTTGAACCAGTAATTCTGGTTGTCAGTCAATCCCCCTAACCTTCCAGGCCAAATTGTAGATTTTTGTGGATTTTTACATTAGGCTGTTCTGAAAGGCAGCAGAGTTGCACCTTACATCATCATCATCATCGTATGATTATTCCACTGTCCTCTGCATTGAACGAAAAACAACTCATCTATTCCCTATAAAGTGCACTACCTTTAACCATGAAGTGCACCATATAGGGAATAGGGTGCCATTTCAAACGGAACCCCCGCTTAAGCTTTTTGAGAGTAGATGGATGCAGGAAACCACATTGGAGGTAGCAGTGTAGCCTTGGTGCTTCAGGGAATGCACCAGTGAGCTAGGGTTGCTGTTCTACTTGAATGCATGAGTAGTGCCTGTAGGTACTACTCATACATGAATTGCGAAACGAAGTAAATAGAGGTACTGTAAATAAATATATATGCACACTAATGAGAATGTCATGTGTGTTTGTCACCAAGAATATAAGCGTCTGGCCACCTATGGTGATTTATGATTTGATTACGTACATTTCCACCTCACTTTTCCAATGTCAATCAAGCAAGCAGGCCTTTGACAAAATGTGGTTACACTTAAAATTGAAGATATGTGGCAACTGATGATAGCTGTGCCGTAAACATGCTGTCTATAGACTGTTGTAAGGCTAGCGCTATGCTACCAAAAGGCTACGCTACATTGACATTTCAGAGGGAGTGCCAGTAACTATGGCCAATTTATCACACAATGATACTGTGTGAGAAATATTCAATATCCAAGCACATGAGAGACGATCTAGTTCCCCCTGAGGCTTATTACATTTGCTTCAATCAGCCCACTCACTTCTATATTGTTTTCTCTGAGTGCTCGGCTTATCGCATTGCATTTTATCTAGTTGATGAATTGTTGATGCTATTATTCTGTTTTGATTTCATCTCTCTTGAGGGGACTGTGTGCCAATGCATTTTCTTTGCACCAACCTGCAATCCGCATGGGTATATTTAGAAGGAGAACACTGCATGCGAGTTTAGCAATTTTCCCCTATGACTGTGGTATACTATGTAATCAAAGTTAAGCCATTTACTATCATTTCAACTGGAACCCAATGTGATAAAAAAAAAAAAAAGGAAATCATACAATCAATATGAAGTATGAAGTGGTTAGCTTCAAAATAGTCCATGCCATAACCTTTTCTTCCGGGGATGTTGCGTAATTATACTGTACGTAACGAACCCATTTGAAAATAAAGTAATGCTATACTGGCTTTGTTTACATTAGCTTATAGGACGCCCTCGCAAGGTAGAGAGCCACACCCCCGGTCATTTGTACCACTCCACAGCGCTGCGTATACCTTCCAGTCTTACCTTTGGCTGAATGAAACCATGTCCATACTCCATACGTTATGGACTTTCTCATCCCTGTGTCATACTCACTCGCCAACTCTCTCAGTTCATCTGGCTTTTCCATTTTACTGCCGTGTTACAGGCTTCCCATTGACTGCCATGAGACAGCCTCGCCGTAATATAATATGTTGTGTTGCGCACTTTGACGGCGAATGCCTCCCTGATGTACTTCCTTCTTGTTCTAACGTGATGCCGTTTGAGTTGTGGATTCGAGTTACTGGGGTGTAGCAAGCCCAGCTGTAGCCGAGGAAGGAGAGCTGTGGCGCGTTCTCCATAGGGATTCACCCTCTCCTGGGAACCTATTGTGCATTAACTCCGATAAGCGTCGATATTTTAAGCGGCTTCTACCTACCCTGTGTTTCTAATGTGAGAGCTGATGGTTGTTGACATGTACAGTGTTTGTGGTCCAATACAGACAATTTGCAGCTGTCATTTGGAATAGTACTGAGTGACGATTGACGAAATCAGGCCTCGACTGAGTCTGTGTGTACGTGCAAGCGTGTGTGTGTGTGTGCACTGCATGTTCTGCGCTGCTGCCGTGCTGTGTGTTCACTCTCTCACATTCTGTCTTTCTCTCCGTTCCCCCCTCTGTTTCTCTCTCTGTGATAGCAGTGTCCAGTCTGTGAAAGGCTGTAGGCATTGCATTAACATGCTCTAATCCTGTGGGTGGCTTATTGGAAACAAATCCCTCCCAACGCTTTTTAAGCTCCTGCCTTTTCATTTTTTAACCCACTCTCCTCGTCCTCCTCCCCCACAAGTGGCTACACTGGCCCTATGGCTAAATTTGAAATTAACCAATGCCCCCAAAAGCACCTCTCATATTTGTTAAAGGATTGGATAGGTATAGGCATAAGCATGGCCACTCTGCTCATACAGGAGTAAAAAAGGCCTAGTGAACTAATTTGGTGGGGTCAATTTTTTTTCATATATACTCTATATATAAATATACAGTACCATTCAAAAGTTTGGACACACCTACTCATTCAATGGTTTTTCTTTATTTTTTACTATTTTCAACATGATAGAAGACTAGTGAAGACATCAACATTATGAAATAACACATAAGGAATCATGTAGTAACCAAAAAGGTGTTAAACAAATTTAAAGATATTTATATTTGAGATTCTTCAAAGAAGCCACCCTTTGCCTTGATGACAGTTTTGCACACTCTTGGCATTCTCTCAACCAGCTTCATCTAGAATGCTTTTCCAACCGTCTTGAAGGAGTTCCCACATATGCTGAGCACTTATTGGCTGCTCTTCCTTTACTGTGTGGTCCAACTCATCCCAAATCATTTCAATTGGGTTGAGGTCGGGTGATTGCAGAGGCCAGGTCCTCTGATGCAGCAGTCCATCACTCTCCTTCTTGGTCAAATAGCTCTTACACAGCCTGGGGGTGTGTTGGATCATTGTCCTGTTGAAAAACAAATGATAGTCCCACGAAGCGCAAACCAGATGCAGAATGCTGTGGTAGCCATGCTGGTTAAGTGTGCCTTGAATTCTAAATAAATCACTGACAGTGTCACCAACAAAGCACCCCCACACCATCACACCTCCTCCTCCATGCTTCACGGTGGGAACCACACATGTGGAGATCATCCATTCACCTACTCTGCATCACACAAAGACACGGCGGTTGGAACCAAAAATCTCAAATTTGGATTCATCAGACCAAAGGACAGATTTCCACTGGTCTAATGTCCATTGCTCGTGTTTCTTGGCCCAAGCAAGTCTCTTATTCTTATTGGTGTCCGTTAGTAGAGGTTTCCTTGCAGCAATTTGACCATGAATGACTGATTCACATAGTCACCTCTGAACAGTAGATGTTGAGATGTGTCTGTTACTTGAACTATGTGAAGAATTTATTTGGGCTGCAATTTCTGAGGCTGGTAACTCCAATGAACTTATCCTCTGCAGCAAAGGTAACGCTGGGTCTTCCTTTCCTGTGGCGGTCCTCATGAGAGCCAGTTTCATCATAGCGCTTGATGTTTTTTGTGAGTGCAATTTTCCGCATTGACTGACCTTCATGTCTTAAAGTAATGATGGACTGTCATTTCTCTTTGCATATTTGAGCTGTTCTTGCCATAATATTTACCAAATAGGGCTATCTTTTGCATACCAGCCCTACCTTGTCAACACAACTGATTGGCTAAAACGCATTAAAAAGAAAAAAAAGAACTCTTAATAAGAGACACCTGTTAATTGAAAAGCGTTCCAGGTGACTACCTCATGAAGCTGGTTGAGAGAATGCCAATAGTGTGCAAAGCTGTTATCAAGGCAAAGGGTGGCTACTTTGAAGAATCTCAAATATAAAATAGATTTGTATTTGTTTAACACTTTTTTGGTTCCTACATGATTCCATATGTGTTATTTCATAGTTTTGATGTCTTCACTATTATTCTACAATGTAGAAAATAGTACAAATAAAGAAAAACCCTGGAATGAGTAGGTGTGTCCAAACCTTTGACTGGTACTGTATATACATTTGTTATGTGATTTATCAGGTGGTGGTGCAGCACCCTCAGCACCCCTACTTCCCGCAGCTATGGAAATAAGCAATATGGTAATATCTCCACCTTGTTCTCTGATAAGCTAAATCATTTTTTTTTTGTCCTCCTAGAGGTCCATTCATCAAGGCTTCCGATTGAGGCGAACATAATAGTTAAACCATTTGAGCAAACCTTTCAAAATGATTTTAATTAAGCTAAGCTAATTTATCCAAGGCCTAGCAGGCTCCTCACTCTTGAGTTGGTTCACATTATTTCCCTGACACAGCATATCTAAAAGGACGTTTTCTCTGTGCTGTTTCTCTAGTTTTATATTCTCTTTTCCTGGGAACTATGAAACATTGGGACATGCAATGAGGTGTGTGGAGAGTGAATGAGTCATTGTTGACTGTGGAGTGTACGGTTGTCTGAGGCCTAGCTGACGATGCAGAATCTGGCTGCTGTGAGAGAGTTCACCTGAGGCCATAGATATTGATATTGTTCAAATCAGATCAGTTGTCCTTGTATGTGCTGAGTTTATCATCTGTGCTGTTAGATGAGGACACATGCAGAGTATGGCCTTTGTGGTTATAGCTTCTATGAAAGGCTTCTGTTCTGTAAACTGTCCCCATGTGCCCTCCCTCGCAGATGGAAGAAGAACATGGATACAATCTAATCAGATCCTCAGACAACGGAAGGACGAAATCGGACAAAGGAGACATGGGCATTGTAATTCAGTGTTCTATGTTATAACTTGCATTTCCAGCTTTGAAAATGGACACTGTAGCGTATTTTCTTGCTCTTGGTAGAAGGTGCTCTGGTCCTAAGGCACAGACCTTGGATCAGATTAGCCTTCCCAAATCCTAACCTTAATAATCTGGGGAAGAACACGCAAAACTGACCTTAGATCAGTGTTTAGGTGGCGATTTCATCTCCCGGGTCCTTCACCATCCAGCATTCATCAATGGCTACTTCTAATAGTGTGAACTATAAAAGAGAATGAGTTTGAAAATGAATGAATTTTATTTTCGGTTTATTGGTGGCAGCCCTCAAAATAGAGAGAAAATGTCATTCTCTTTTACGTTCTCATTATTTCAAATGCCTGGCTTTGTTGACATTTCACTGAGTCAAGACAACTAGAACGATACAATGGGCCTATTACTAAATTGTGGTTCCCTTTTTCTTTATACCATTCCTCTGCTTTGGTATTCCATTGGCAACTAACAACACGTTGCAATGTAGTGTAATCCGATCAATGTGACATAGACAGATAGTTGTGTCGCTTTTGGTATTGGACATAACTCTTTTTGTACTGCTGTGATGTTGTACCAGTGGCGGTCAGTGCTGTTTATGATGAGGGAGGACAAAAAATCATTCTCATGAGCATGGCCTTATTTCTATTACAGAATATTGGATGACTGTCATTCATATATATCACAGATTACTGCACCTGTACATAGCCCATCTATAATTTAGCCCAAACAACTACCTCTTCCCCTACTGTATTTATTAATTTATTTAGCTCCTTTGCACCCCCTTATTTCTATTTCTACTTTGCACATTCTTCCACTGCAAATCTACCATTCCAGTGTTTTACTTGCTATTTTGTATTTACCTCGCCACCATGGCCTTTTTTGCCTCCCTTGTCTCACATCATTTGCTCACATTGTATATAGACTTATTTTTCTACTGTATTATTGACTGTATGTTTTGTTTATTCCATGTGTAACTCTGTGTTGTTGTATGTGTCGAATTGCTATGCTTTATCTTGGCCAGGTCGCAGTTGCAAATGAGAACTTGTTCTCAACTAGCCTACCTGGTTGAATAAAGGTGAAAAAAATATATATATATATTCCATTCACCCAGTTCAATGTAACATCGATAGATTTAGGCTCCTATACCCATCATGAGGTTGCTACAACCTAGCCTATGAATGAAAGTTTACATTAGGTCGAGAGAAAAATTTGAGGTGACAGACAGTGACACATGGATAGACAGTGACACATTCAATACCCCCTTGCACACTCTTGCCTGCATCTAGCTTATCTAGGGTGTAATCATTAGTCCAACAGTTGCAAACAAGAGTTTATATAGGACAAATTCAGGTATTTTTATCCCTGTTTTGTTTGCTTCTGTTTAAGAAACGAATACAGATATGCATCTGTTGGTCACAGATACCTGAAAAAAAGGTAGGGGCGTGGATCAGAAAACCAGTCACTATCTGGTGTGACCACCATTTGCCTCATGCAGCGCGCCACATCTCCTTCACATAGATTTGATCAGGCTGTTGATTGTGGCCTGTGGAATGTTGTCCCACTCATCGTTAATGGCTGTGTGAAGTTGCTGGATATTAGCGGGTACTGGAACACGCTGTCATGCACATCGATCCAGAGCATCCCAAACATGCTCAATGGGTGACATGTCTGATGAGTAATCATGGAAGAACTTGGACATTTCAGCTTCCAGGAATTGTGTACAGATCCTTGGGACATGGGGCCGTCCAATATCATGCTGAAACATGAGGTGATGGCGGCAGATGAATAGCACGACAATGGGCCTCAGGATCTCATCACGGTATCTCTGTGCATTCAAATTGCCATCGATTAAATTCAATTGTGTTCGTTGTCCGTATCTTATGCCTGCCCATACCATAACCCCATCGCCACCATGGGGCACTCTGTTCACAACATCAGCAAACTGCACGCCCACACGACGTCATACACGTGGTCTGCGATTTACACGTTTGAAGCGGCTTATGGTACAGAAATTAACGTTCAATAATCTGGCAACAGCTCTGGTGGACATTATTCAGACAGCATGCCAATTGCACACTCCCTCAAAACTTGGGACATCTGTGGCATTGTGTTGTTAAACAAAACTGCACATTTTAGAGTGTCCTTTTATTGTCGCCAGCACAGTCTATTTCTCTATGACATAGACTGGCTAGGAAAATCCAGGTGAAAGCTATGATCCCTTATTGATGTCATTTGTTAAATCCACTTCAAACAGTGTAGATGAAGGCAAAAACATTATTTTTTAATTGACAAATGAGACATGGATTGTGTATGTGTGCCATTCAGGTGAATCGGCAAGACAAAAGTTTTACGTGCCTTTGAACAGGGTATGGTAGTAGGAGCCAGGTTCACCGGTTTGTGTCAAGAACTGCAACGCTGCTGGGTTTTTTGCGCTCAACAGTTTCCAGTGTGTTTTAAGATTGGCCCACCACCCAAAGGACATCCAGCCAACTTAACACAACTGTGGGAGGCATTCGACACCACGTAGAGTCCACGCCCTGAGGAATTGAGGCTGTTCTGAGGGCAAAAGGGGGAGGTGCAACTCAATATTAGGAAGGTACTCCAAATTTTTGCTACACTCAGTGCATATGGCGCATAGAGATCAGAAGAGGGTGTATACCACAAACCCCCGAGGTGTCTTATTGCTATTATAAACTGGTTACCAACATAATTGGAGCAGTAAAAATAAATGTTTTGTCATACCTGTGGTATACGGTCTGATAGACCACGGCTATCAGCCAATCAGCATTCAGGGCTCGAACCACCCAGTTTATAATAATAAATGTAGCCTAAAGACAAGTTGAAATTGACAATAGTCTGACGGCTGACACTATTATCAATTGTCTTGTGAATGAAGAGACTTGTGCAGTGTGTAATTGACAAAGAAGGGAACAGAGCTTAACTCACAGTACTTTTTCAAGTCACCCTACAGACGTTCATGCAGGTCAGACGTTTTGATTTCTGTAACCTATGGAAAAGAGACAATTTTAAGGGTTCTTAAACATCTAAACAACTCTCAAAGTTGAGCAGATCGGCTCTATTTTCAAATATCCCTTTTATTGTAGAATAACTTCAATTCTGTGCGTTCCACACATGAGCACTCGCGGCAGCATAGCCTAGGCTACTAAGCACAGACAAGTAACAATAAAACTTAAAATATGCTATTTGAAACACATTTTCTTAGTTTCATAATGTTTCTTAATAAGACATACCTAAACAACATAATAATGGATTTCTTTGTGATGGTCTATATTAACACTGTGGTTGTAACGGCCGTCTTTAGGTGAGAGATTGGACCAAGGCGCAGCGGGTGATGAATACATAATGATTTATTTAAACAAAGACGAAACACGAAGAACACTTGAGAAATTACAAAATAATAAACGAAGTCAACAGACCTGAACAAACAAACTTACAAATTACGAAGAACGCACGAACAGGAACAGACTACATACACGAACGAAAACGAAACAGTCCCGTGTGGTGCGACATACACAGACACGGAAGACAACCACCCACAACAAACAATGTGAAACAACCTACCTATATATGGTTCTCAATCAGAGGAAACGTCAAACACCTGCCTCTGATTGAGAACCATACAAGGTCAATTAACAATGACACTTAACATAGAACAAACAACACAGACTGCCCACCCAGCTCACGTCCTGACCCACTAAACACAACTATACAAAAGGAAAACAAGGTCAGGAACGTGACAGTGGTGTTTTAAGTGTTTTTTAGTTTTTACATGTTGCCTACTGTAACAAAAACTAATGAAATGCTTGTTTTACCTAAGACCTTCATAAACACAACCTACTGATTATTTTTGCGATAACATACATGAAATGTGTTTATTAGGCTGTTAGAATGTTGACGCTGTAACGTGTGTGCTGGGAGTCGGGAAGCAAGTTCAGGGAGTGAATAATTTGAATAAATAAATGAATAAATAAATGAAAACATAATACAAAACAAGAAACACAAACAACGCACAGACGTGAAACTGAAACAGAAACAATAATGCTGGGGGAAGGAACCAAAAGGAGTGACATATAGTGGGGAGAACAAGTATTTGATACACTGCCGATTTTGCAGGTTTTCCTACTTACAAAGCATGTAGAGGTCTGTAATTTTTATCATAGGTACACACATAGGTAAACTGTGAGAGACGGAATCTAAAACAAAAAATACAGAAAATCACATTGTATGATTCTTAAGTAATTCATTTGCATTTTATTGCATGACATAAGTATTTGATCACCTACCAACCAGTAAGAATTCCGGCTCTCACAGACCTGTTAGTTTTTCTTTAAGAAGCCCTCCTGTTCTCCACTCATTACCTGTATTAACTGCACCTGTTTGAACTCGTTACCTGTATAAAAGACACCTGTCCACACACTCAATCAAACAGACTCCAACCTCTCCACAATGGCCAAGACCAGAGAGCTGTGTAAGGACATCAGGGATAAAATTGTAGACCTGCACAAGGCTGGGATGGGCTACAGGACAATAGGCAAGCAGCTTGGTGAGAAGGCAACAACTGTTGGCGCAATTATTAGAAAATGGAAGAAGTTCAAGATGGCGGTCAATCACCCACCCAAGCTGCTTGCCTATTGTCCTGTAGCCCATCCCAGCCTTGTGCAGGTCCATGCAAGATCCCACCTCGTGTGGCATCAATGATCATGAGGAAGGTGAGGGATCAGCCCAGAACTACACGGCAGGACCTGGTCAATGACCTGAAGAGAGCTGGGACCACAGTCTCAAAGAAAACCATTAGTAACACACTACGCCGTCATGGATTAAAATCCTGCAGTGCACACAAGGTCCCCCTGCTCAAGCCAGCGCATGTCCAGGCCTGTCTGAAGTTTGCCAATGACCATCTGGATGATTCAGAGGAGGAATGGGAGAAGGTCATGTGGTCTGATGAGACAAAAATAGAGCTTTTTGTTATATATAGTGATTATTGGATTGTTGATGATAGTGATTGTTGGATACAAAATGTACACTTCAGACTACCTTAATACTTAATAGTAATGTATAAAGGATTCACATTTTTACAAAGTGATGCTAAAAATGCTAGACAGCAAATTATGTGTTGGTACTTCCTGTTCAAAGAGTTAAAAATGGCCGCCCTATTTTATGTGACCTTCTTGCTCATGCCTACTATATATTACAGTAGGACACAAGCTCTCAGTATACGGTCATCTTGCTGACCTGTCGGGATAACAGACAGCGAGGTAATTGTGTTGACATAATGGGGGTCAATCCCCAGCCAGACGTCAACAATAAATTGACAGCTGCAGGACAAAATGGCCAACACTGAACAGTCAGTGCTATTTTCTCTATCGACACTGCTTATTCGATGTTCCTGGAACTCAGCTCCACTACCGTAGCTCTCATATTTTCATTTTTAGCTTCATCGAACGGTGAGGTCATTAAATATACATAAAACCCTTCAGTTTTATTTCACCTTGATATCTTAGCCTTGTGAGTTCACCTTCCCTTGCAAGCCAACATGCCTCCTTGTTCTAGTTTATGAGTTGGCTGAAATAGCTGAAATAGCTCTGTTTTAGTGTCAGAAATGAACATCGGTCAATTCTTTTTGAAGACATACTTTTTTTAGTCTGGAATTATATGAATATATTCCATTTAGTAGACGCTTTTAACCAAAACAACATAACAGAATGCATGCATTCATTTTACATAAGTGTGGAATCAAACACACAACCCTGGCATTGCCATGCTCTACCAACTGAGCCATACCAACCAACTGCTCTACCAACGGAGCCATATTTTCCTCTCATATTGTCACCGTTGTTGTTTCTTCAACACCTGGCTTTGCCATATACATAATTCAGAACTTTCCAGAGTTTTCAACATGCACATAATGACGGTATCATTTTTGGGGGGACAGTGTTGTGAGCTACTGTGCACTGCCTCGTAGCGTGCAGTAACAGCAGGGTTTATACTTCCTGTGATTTTCACTGACTGCTATCATCTCTCGCTCTCTATCTGTCCCATATCTCACACTCACACTCCCCTTCCTCTCTCTCTCTCTCTCTCTCTCTCTCTCTCTCTCTCTCTCTCTCTCTCTCTCTCTCCCCCTCCCCCCTCTCTCTCTCTCTCTCTCTCTCACACTCCCCCTTTCTCTCTCTCTCTCTCTCTCACACTCCCCCTTTCTCTCTCTCTCTCTCACACTCCCCGTTTTTCTCTCTCTCTCTCTCTCTCTCTCTCTCTCTCTCTCTCTCTCTCTCTCACACTCCCCCTTTCTCTCTCTCTCTCTCTCTCACACTCCCCCTTTCTCTCTCTCTCTCTCTCACACTCCCCGTTTTTCTCTCTCTCTCTCTCTCTCTCTCTCTCTCTCTCTCTCTCTCTCTCTCTCTCTCTCTCTCTCACACCCTCCCCTTCCTCTCTCTCTCTCTCTCTCTCTCTCTCACACTCCCCCTTTCTCTCTCTCTCTCTCTCTCTCTCATTCCCAATTCCAGTGGATAGTCAGTGTTTTGCCTTAAATCTGCGAGGCCATCTGCTCTCAAGTCTTCATCCCGTGTTGTTTGTTTGTAGTATCTCTATGCTCGGATTCCATTTGACAAGATTAATAAAGTGAATCTCAGTCAGAAATAAGCTGATAATTTCGATAGGGGATTTATGAATCGCTCCAGGCAGATAAGTAAGTTCAGCCCTGGTCTGGAGTTTCCTTTCTTTCCTTCCTTTAAAACAAATGATTCTATATATTTTTGGGACGGTTCACCTGGCAAGTCAGAAAGGATTGTTGATAAACACTGAACTGTGACCTATTTCTTTATCACACAACATGTGTTCTGCATTGTATAAAAGGCTAAATCCATTGACCCGAAGAGGTGTATGGAAACCAGACATTATGCAAACATGACCCTGGTGTTTTCGGCGGCCATCTTGGGTCATAGACAAATTGGTTTGAGTTGGAGGACCTTGAAAACACTGTTGACGTGAACTGGGGTCAGATTTAGGTAGCATCAGGTTCACTCCGCTAATTTGGAGGGTCAGGCGTAATGTGCAATGAGGTGTCCCTTTCATTTTGGAGACAGTGGACCATGATCCTCTGCTCCGATCAGATCCTTTTTTTTGACCTTGCAGTTTGATTTCACAATGACATGAATGACAATTGATAAATAATGTAAATATGTTGTTTTTGATTGGACCGAAATGACACGGCTTTCTTCCTGGGCTTTGCTCTTCCAGTAGAAGACTTAATGCACTAAAAAATAACATTCTTTAGTGATTCACTGAGGTACAGACAAAACACAGTAGCCCTAAACACAGTAGCTTGGACATCAGTGATGCTTTGAATTGCTGATTCATTCAATGTTGGTGGTTAAAGGGATATTTCACCAAATATCAAAATGACTAACACTATATACACAAAAGTATGTGGACAACCCTTCACATTCGTGGATTCGGCTATTTTAGCCACACCCATTGCTGACAGGTGGATAAAATCGAGCACACAGCCATGCAAACTCCATAGACAAACATTAGCAGTAGAATGGCCTTACTGAAGAGCTCAGTGACTTTCAATGTGGCACCATCATAGGATGCCACATTTCCAACAAGTCAGTTCGACAAATTTCTGCCCTGCTAGAGCTGTTAGCTGAAAGTGCTGTTATTGTGAAGTGGAAACGTCTAGGAGCAACAATGGCTCAGCCGCAAAGTGGTAGGACACAGAAGCTCACAGAACGGGACCGCTGAGTGCAGAACCCTTAATTCCAGTGAATGGAAATCTTAACGCTACAGCATACAAGGATATTCTAGATGATTCAGTGCTTCCAACTTTGTGGCAACAGTTTAGGGAAGGCCCTTTCCAGTTTTAGCATGACAATGCCCCCGTGCACAAAGTGAGGTCCATACAGAAATGGATTGTCGAGATCGGTGTGGAACTTGACTGGCTTGCACAGAGCCCTGACCTCAACCCCATCAAATACCTTTGGGATTAATTGGAATGCTGACTGCGAGCCAGGCCTAATCGCCCAAAATCAGTGCCTGACCTCACTAATGCTCTTGTGGCTGAATGGAAGCAAGTCCCCGCAGCAATGTTCCAACATCTAGGGAAAAGCCTTCCTACTGTAGAAGAGTGGAGGCAGTTACAGCAGCAAAGGGGGGACCAACTCCATATTAATGCCCATGATTTTGGAATGAGATCTTCGACAAGCAGGTGTCCATATACTTTTCATCACATAGTTTATTTGTTTCCTTACCTTCTAAGCAGTCTATGGACATTTGGTAATTTGTGTGAACTGTCCCTTTAAGTGAGAACAAGAGAGATAGGAACAGCATGTTGTTTTTCAAACAGTACGCTCAGGGCTTTTAGAATGATGGTGGATGAAAGAGGAGAGGAGATGTTGGGAACAGGCACTGCCTGTCACAGGGGGACAAACCAACTGACACAAACCACTGGGACAAACCACTTATTTAGGCGGTCAGGACAAGGGGGCATCTAAGGACAGAGAATATACTGTATCTGTAGAGCAAAGTCAGTTGGTGAGAAAATCAATTACGTGTATATTTTGTCATAGAGATATCGGTTGATATTTCTGAAATTGATTTGAACGTAGACCTGCACAAAGAGTAATTAAACTACTAAAATAAATTTCTGCAGTATATACTGTAATGTCCATGCATACATTTGCATGCAAAACAAACATACAGATATAAAAAACAATATACCTTTATTTAACTAGGCAAGTCAGTTAAGAACAAATTCTTATTTACAATGACGACCTACCCCGGTGACGCTGGACCAATTATGTACCACCCTATGGGACTCCCAATCACAGCCGGATATGATACAGCCTGGATTTGAACCAGGGACTGTAGTGACACCTATTGCAATGAAATGCAGTGCCTTAGACCGCTGCGCCACTCCGGAGCCTTCATTCAATGCATTTGAATGAGGAAGTACATCTTCTTATACGGATATACAGATACCACACAGAATATGAATATAATAACATAGAATTATATGTCTGAGGCTGAGCATAATGGTTGAGAGACATAAACGTAATTATCATTTGTTTAAATATGGCACAATAGATGGATGGATGTGATGTGTCCTCCCCTCCTGCTGTGATGGGGCGGGGACTGCTTAGTGGCCGGATTGTCTACTATCTGCAGCTCCCTCACTATTCCCATCAGCCATCACACCTCCTGTCAATCACCCACTGCCCACACCGTTCCACCCACCAGAGAATCCACCTATAGGGGAACCCTATACAGGGCTTTATCCTTTGTGACTGTCATTGTGCCTCCTCAAGATGAAATGTGTTAGAACTCAGAGCTCATTGCCTGAACCTGAAGTTCCCTCTTGGAAAATAAGTTATACATAATAAAGTTAAATTATTTTATATTGCCAGAGAGCAGTAGAAGTGCCGAATCTATAGGCCTATTTATGTCAGGCTAAAAACATGAAGCGTGACTTGAACATGTCTTCATCATGTTATTCCCCCTCGAAAGGGACAGGTTTAACCTCCATCAAATCCTGGCTATGTTCTTATTCCACAATATGGGTTCTCAATGGAGTCCTGATGAAGACCAACCTGAGTGGCCGAAGCATTGTCAATAAGTCTCATGGGAGCATAGACTCTTTTAATTATTATTCCACAAACTTCCAGACGCTTACCAGAAAACTCCCCTTAGCTTACCCCGGTGTCCAGGCGAAATCACATGCAACAACCAAGCGATGATTTTCATGCAATCTGTCAACGTGGAACAGCTTTTTTCGTATTGACTCTCCCAGTTCTAGCTCATAGTATGCCGGACTCATTCCCGCTCTTCCTCTCTTCTATTTTCTCTCCAATCCCTTAACTTCTCGCACCCGTCGCTCTGCATTTTCACTTTCCAGCCGACTCATTTCATTTGTGAGCTAATCAACAAGGTTGACCTCAATCAAAACCAATACTTGTACCGTTACATTTGGAAGCCCAGACCGGGACACATCGCAGACGCAGTTTCACCGCTAACTCACAGGGAAGGCCATTGCAGCTGTCGGAAGTCCGTCGTTTGTTTTCACTGCAACGAGTAACTACAGGTAGTAGGAAGAAAGCGCTGATGAAGAATACCATGTAGACAGAGGAGACGGACACTTACTCTCCTGAGAATGGGGGGGGGGGGGACGCTTCGATTGCAAATCATGCAAATATTGCTTATCTGAGACTTTGAGATAGTGGTAATTCAGCGAGGAATAATTGCCGACCAGCAATTGTAATCGCCTACAGTTTTTCCTCCGTAGATGTCCATTCTTGTTGTTGCCAGGCAGCTGAGGGAAGAGCAGAAGTATTTTGGGAATGGGATGAGATTTGACATCTGGTACCCTTACTGATGGACTGGTAGCTCACAGCTTGTTAGCCAGACAGGGAGTGGAGTACAGTGGAGGAGGCAGGATGGACATCTCATCTTGTTAGTGTCCATGTTGGGTTGACTAGGTCAGATGATGTACTCAGACTAGATCTCATCTCATATCATCAACCTACTTTAGGTTCGGCACAAACACTGGAAATCAGTGTCTCCCTCTCTCTTTCTCGTTCTATACCTCTCTCTCTCTCTCTCTCTCCTCTCTTCTCTTCTCTCTACTTTATTCTCTGTTTATAAGAGTTTGATGATGGAATATCGTCCATTAAAAGACGCAGTCTTTAATCCCATATGCTGTATGCCTACATCGACAAAAGTGCTTGCAAAAGATTGGTGTCCCAGTGACCCAAAACCATGATTTATTTCCTATGATCATTGGGAACAGGTAATAGAACTCTGTTCAACGTCAATATGACCTAGAGCAACGATTATGCTCATACAGATATATTAGACATATTTCTCCTAGAAATGTCACCTGATTATATCCATGCTAGGCGCGTTGTGAGACGTTGATAGATGGCGGAGCTATTGTCTGGATAATGAGAAGGGAATTGCTGAACATTTACATATGATACTAATGTGTTAGGTTATGCAGATAATTATTCTCGCAGACATATTCTCGCCTGTATTATTCAAAACAAAAGTGTAACCTACCTTCCGGTGTTGTTCACTCTCACCGTCACAGAGGAATTGTCAATGACAACCCGATGCAGCTCTGCAACAGGGCAACTCATCTAAATAGTATTGTATAGAGAGGCTACTTAATACAGACCTTTGGGTATAGGCAGTAGCTTTAGTTTATGGTCCTTTCTCTTTAACGTGGAGCAAGGGATAGTACAGGTAATGGCTTGCCAGTCTCCAGTACCTAATTGTTGCAGATGAAGGAGGGAATATTGTACATTAACGCTTCTCTACTGTTTTAATGAGGGCGTAGCAGGCTGTGATTAGCATTGGGAAAAGGCAAGCTCCAGATGTTGCCAGGTGTAGCGGTCAATAGCACGCTCAGGGGGAGTGGTGTGACAGCAGTTAGTAGTCAGATACTACAGTTAGCAGTGGGAGGCTAACCGGGAGTGCGTGATGTAGAACAGATATCCCTGAGTCTCACATTCCAGGCCAAGATGCACAGTTCTGTTTGTGATGGTGCCCCCCCCCCCCCCCCCCCCTTTACAAGCCTTCATGAGAACAAACAAACTGCTATTTGCCTTTTACGACTCTGAGTGGCCCTGAGCAGGTCCGAATTTTCCCCTGGTTGTCCTATGTCATGTTTGGTACCTACAGTATGGGCTACGTATTACATCGTAGGGACTGTTAAACTGTTTTTGTACAGAACGGAACATTCTGTGAACACTTATGAGGAAATCTGATGTATCTCACTGAACCTAAATGTGCTGAGTTTTTAGAATCAATGCGGTCCCGTACCACCCTATCAGAGCCCGGCCTCTGTGAGATTCCATATAAATTACAGGACTTGCAAACAGATGTCAGATCAAGTTTCTGCAAGGTGCGGCCTCGCCCGTTGGATGAATGATCCCATCTTCTTGGAAACCAAACATCTTTTGACACAGACTGATCCTACTCAGACTGAAGAATCATCCCGGAGGGGGTTCCTGCAGGAACGCACTGTTTGCATTCGAGGCTACAGTACATCCCGGCTGGGTTAGGAGAAAGAACAAAAACAACTCTAATAAACTTTGCTTTGCTGGACTAAGAACGGAGAAGAGCGAGAGAGAGAGAGAGAGAGAGAGAGAGATGGGGACAACACAATTTTTTCCTCGCAATCCATCTAGGCGTCATCCCATCCTAGTGGAATCCAACTGGGCAGGCAACATCGAAATAAAGTAAATTGCCCCATTGCATAATTGATTTCCTCTGAAAGTGGCACTGTGTGTGTATAAAGTAGTGTTTTTATTGAGTGTTGTAAGATGGCAGGTCTAATTTACAAACTAATGATCAACACTGTCTCTGCACTGTCTAAACCGGATGCAAACTAGCCCATTGTCTATTCCTGGTTGGTGAAGCTCTCTATAATTTCATGCTTGTGAAAGCCTATGTGGAGGATGTAGCCCTCTCACATTTTCTCTTTCAATTGATAAGACCATATCATATCAAAGCCTTGTGAATGTACTATTATATTTGCCTGAGTTGAGTATCGAAGTTAATTTATATTGACCTGTGGAGATTCTCACCTCAATAACTGTGTTGTATTTAGTTATACCCCACCTTTATCTTGTATCTGTCAGCTACCTAATTGTCCAAATTATTTAGTGTAGAAAATAAAACCTTGAATTCATTATTTGTGGTATTGAGTTCATTTAAGAGCGATTGAGTTCTTGAGGTTCCAGAGCTCCACAAGTGTTCAGAATGAGAATATAGTAAAATTGACTATAATAATGCTATTGTTGATAGTATTACTAACAGTTCATTATTTCCAGGTCGCAAATGTAAATGAGAACTTGTTCTCAACTTGCCTACCTGGTTAAATAAAAGCGAAAAAAAATAAAAAATAATAATAATAATAACTGCTGATAGTTAATTCAAGAGTCTCTCTATATCCAACCGTTAATGGTGCCCTTCTTAGATTAATTTGGATAGGATAACCAAATTAACCAAATAAATCAGTTCAATTAATTATTCCAGTAATTCATCAGCAAATGGTCTTGAATATTAATTAGCCAAAAGTCACAACATATTTTGGTGCCCCCATGGGGGGAACTAATAGAGAGTTTATATTCATGTTTATCAATACTGATACCTGTTACGAGTCCTGTCTAATTCTTTCTGCAAGTGGTTCAATTGCCAGTGCAAACAGGTGGGGTTGAGAGGACATCCCTGTCTTGTGCCCCTTTCTAAAAACATTTAATCAGATAATGTATTATTTGTGTATATTTTTGCTTTAGGATATTTATATCATATTTTTATTAAACGTGTTATTTCAGCTGGAAAGTTGAAGGCTTCCAAAGTTTTGAATAGAAAAGGCCATTCAAGACGGTCAAAAGCCTTTTCGGCATCTACAGCCATTATAGATACATCTTTATCTTGTTTTTAGCATAATTTGATAGCATTTCTCATATCCCATTGTGGCAACTGGGACCATAGAGCCACCTCTCTTGTAGGCTGTATGATAGGGGGCATTCCCACTTTTGAAATTAGTGCATCAGTAAGATTATTGCATGTTCCAAGAAAAACTGAACTGGATGAATTAATGCGTTTTGAACTGTGTGTTCTAGCCTAAAGGCATTTTTCTAGCAGAAAAAGCCAATACTCCTTTTTCCTATCGGTTGTAGCACTTTCAAAATTAGAGCTTCAGGGAATGACTGCATGTTTCAGGAAAACAGAGTGGAAGTGAATGAATTCAAATGTTTTGAACTGCGTGTTCCAGTTTTAAACAAACTGTTTAGCCAAAGTGTACAACATGAGACATCATCAGTAAACACATTTACCCTGTCACATTCGCCAGAGGGGGATGAAAAACTCTATTCCCTCTTGGGTGATCGATAGGAAAATAATTTCTCCAATGATTTGTTAAAAGTGTGGTTTTCAAACTAATTTTGGTGACCGAGAGGGAGTGCATGACACTGGAATCTGAATAAATTGCTTAAATGATTAAGCTACCAATTGGTAATCGTGTATGATCACGTTTTAATAAATGTTTGCCAATTTTTGCCAATTTACAAAACAATTAATTAAATAGTGCAGCTTGTTTGGGCACTGACCCATCAACACTGATCCCGAGTTGATTAATGAGTCACTGTTATCAAACTGTTATTGTTGATCCATTACCCTTTCATTGCTGATTCATAAGTGGTTAACTTCTTGCCGCACGGATCCCTTTTACGGGATCATTTTCGTAAACAACCGCTGAATTGGCAGCGCGCCAAACTCAAAAATAATACTAAAAATATTTATAATCATGGAATCACAAGTGAAATATACCAAAACACAGCTTAGCTTGTTGTTAATCTACCTATGGTGTCAGATTTTGAAAATATGCTTTACAGCGAAAGCAATCCAAGCGTTTGTGAGTGTATCAATCACTGCTAGAAAAGCTAGCCTTAAATTAGCTTGGTCACGAAAGTCAGAAAAGCAATAAAATGAATCACTTACCTTTGATAATCTTCGGATGTTTGTACTCACGAGACTCCCAGTTACACAATAAATGTTATTTTTGTTCGATAAAATTAGTTTTATAACCAAAATCCGCCATTTCGTTTGCGCGTTATGTTCAGAAAACCACATGCTCGTTCCGGCCCTGAAAGGCAGACACAAATTCCAAAAAGTATCAAATTTAAAAATATTTATAATCATGAAATCACAAGTGAAATATACCAAAACACAGCTTAGCTTGTTGTTAATCTACCTATGGTGTCAGATTTTGAAAATATGCTTTACAGCGAAACCAATCCAAGTGTTTGTGAGTTTGTCATTCACTAGACAAAGAACAAAAGAATAGCTAGAACAGCTAGCCTTAAATTAGCTTGGTCACGAAAGTCAGAAAAGCAATAAAATTAATATTGATTAACTAGCCTCTCAAAATACTTCATAATGACAGAAGTGAGTGGTACGGGGCGATAGTCATTTTTTTAAATTGACCTTTGCTTTCTTGGGTACAGAAACAATGGTGGACATCTTAAAGCAAGTGGGGACAAAAGACTTGGAGAGGGAGAGATTGAAAATGTCCGTAAACAATCCAGCAAGCTGGTCTGCATATTTTTTATTTGACCTTTTATTTAACTAGGTAAGTCAGTTAAGAACAAATTCTTATTTTCAATGACGGCGACAGATTTTTACCTTATCAGCTCGGGGATTTGATCTTGCAAGCTTTTGGATACATGTCCAACGCTCTAACCACTAGGCTACCAGCTGCCCCGCACATGCTCTGAGGAGGTGGCTAGGGATTCCGTCTGGGCCTGCAGCCTTGCGAGGGTTAACACACTTAAAAGTCTTCCTCATGCCGGCCACAGAGAATTCGAGCTCAACGCCCTCGTGAGCGGCTGTGGCCCACATCGGTGGCACTGTGTTTTCCTCAAAGCTAACAAAGGAGTTGTTTAGCTTGCCGGGAGCAAGACGTCAGAGTCTGCGACGTGGCTTGTTTTCCCTTTCTAATCCTTGATTGTCTGGAGTCCCTGCCATATGCGTCTCGTGTTTGAATTGCGACTCCAATTTGTCTATGTACTGATGTTTTGCCTGTTTGATTGGCTTATGGAGGGCATAACTGGACCGTTTGTACTTGTCCATGTTCCAAGTCCCCTTGCCATGGTTAACCTTTTCACACGTACCAACACACGGGTGTGATCATTCTACAGTGGTCCCTGTAGCTACGATCAAACCGGTGTGATTAGAAGGCTTATTTAGAACTGCCAGTTTCGGTATGACGCAACAACCAGCATTTGAGCTGGCTACGCTGTTTTTTCAGAAACATTTTGCACAAACACAGTCCTTACAAAGTTATGTCCAGAATGTGAGCAGTTTTTTGGGGGATGCAATGTTCAGACATTCACAGAAGTAGCTATAGCTTATCACAATCATCCAAACCGGAAAAATGTAGGCTACATTTCTCCTAGCGCTAACTGAGGAAAGATTGACATAACACAAGCGGTCATATTTTTATAACTCTCGACTGACAGAAACTACAACATAAAATAGCTAATAGCAATTACTATTTATAATTAATCACATCACGGGTGAGCTCACCATTGATCGAAATAACTGAGTAAAACACTTTCTAGAAATCAAAAGTAATGCGACGATGGGTAGTTTCTGCGCGCCGCCATGCTTTTTTCCCCTCACAGAAACCAAAGATAATAAGAGAAGACAAGATGAATTTGGTCTGTTTATAGTATGCATGTTGAAGTTGGTGTGTTGTCTACGATCAACCCCTTCCCTTCATTCACTTCCGGAAGTTTACCCGAAAGATGAGTGAAAGATTCCTTTACCTCATTATAACATCTTTGGTCTGACAGATGTGTGACACCCAGAATGCATTGTGTAATGTCAACAAACATGGCACACCACATAGCTGGCAAATAGCTTAGATCATTATAATGAGTACAACCTTCATAAAAGTATTTTACACACATCATAGGTGTCCATTACAATAAATATTATTCGGAATATTCGGAATGCATTATTTGTCACAAGTAATTGAAAACACGCAAATAAAACTGTAAATACATTATGCTCCATACATACAGTACATATATACAGTACATACTGTATGCGCCTACAGTAGAAACGATAACACGATGTACAGAAAATAAGGAACTTACTTTGATAGGAACGCACACATGTCCAAAGTTATTATGTGTAAGGAAAACAACAAGGAAGGCAAAGCGAACGCCAGCAAGAAAATGTTCCAATTCCTGCAAGACTGCGCAAATATATGCATACTTGATCTGCTCAAACATGAGTGAAGTGCGGTGGGCTCTCCTCGAAGAGAGAAGTTTATCTGCCTCAGTAAAGCCTCAAACATAAATTGTCCGCAACGCAGAAATGGGCTACTTCTATGTGAATTAATGAGGAGGCAAAACACACCTCAATTCAAACTGTTATTAGAAAATTCTACTTGTTAGAAAATAATTTGAAATTGACAAGTTGAAACATACCCTATAGATAATTAGCAGGCAGCGCGTGTTAACTGTGCTGTTACGTTATAATCACATGTTAGAACAGTGAGTGCATCCTGACATCACGTGCATAAAACAACTCACGCTGGGGCAACCGTTAGAGCTATTTGGAACTCACATGTGAAAAGGTTAAATGTGGTAGTTCGCACTTTCAGTTTTGTGGGAGGACGTCCTTCTTGAGGTCAGCTCATCTATCAATAACTTAGCCATGAACAGAATTCCCTCATACTTAATGCGCATTATGATGGTGCAGGACATATTGACCTCAGCTACAACAGCTACCGTAAAACCACTAGAGGGCCACTTAGCCTTCGGCCTAGGAAGTGCAATTCCCACGGAACAACAAGGTGGGATTCTTGCTCACACTCCCTGTCATTGATGTAGAGAATACTGTATCTACAGGTTAAAAAGCATACGAAAAGTAGGGTTCATCACACCCCTGGTTGTAGCCTACCAGGAGGAAAGCCCTGATTTTTATCACACGCCTAATTTGTTGATGTGCACCCAAACCAAAGACGGTCATTACTTATGCCCTAGCAAACCATTTATTAGGGACAACACCGAACACCACTGCGACCTCAAATGGAGGTGGTAGGAGACAAGTGGCTTGTTAACACACCACATTCACTTCCGCTACCATGACCTACAACCGTCATGGCTCAATCACCCAACTTGCCATTCCAAACCAGACAGTCTTTGTTAGTGTGCCAGAGGGAGCAATTGTCCACATAGACGACCCAGCTCTGTACCACCTCCACGGGGATAGACAGGACACAGAGATCGAAATTCATGATGCCTTTGCAAACCGCACTCTTGAATAGGCACCTACCATTCAAGACCAAATTCTTTATGAGGGACCAATGATCGTTGATCTTAGTCTACTTGGTGATGGCCTGGTAATCAACCCCGCTGACTATAATTTGTGTTTATATACCTAATTTTGTTATCTTTCTGAAATAAATAGTCTTTCATACAACCACAAATGAAGTGCCACAGCGTCCACTCATAGGAAAGGAAATGTAATGGTGTATTGCTTGAATGTCACGTGCCATTAACTTTGTCACCAAGTTACTACCTAGGTCAGAGATGGGCAACTCTGATGGGGGTGGGGGCCACAAAAAATCTGAACCCATTGTGAGGGCCTTAGTTACTCATGGGTCTGCGCATCCACATCCATAGGGAAATTGACTTTTCAGTGGTTAGCTTTCAGATGCTATACTGTTAGCATTATCAATGGGCCGTTGGAGTAGATATAGTAGTACCTACAAGGCCTACTAACTGCCATTAGCTTTTTGTGTATAGTGAAATGGAGCACGGGATCTCATAGTTAGAGGCTTCAGTTAGCACTCAGATGCTAGCCCATTGCTAGCCCAATGCTACTTTCACTGCAATTGTGCCAAGGGAATTGGAGCAAGTAGCTACCTACAGTATGTAGCGGTCTGAGGCTACAGGGGTCGCTAAACCCACTGCATCCGCAAGCCATATGCTGACTTCCACTAAGCTCAAATGACTGGATGAATTAGATTAAGGCCATGGTCCATGCTAGTCACTTAGTTTTAGCATCGTTGGCGCGTCACAACTGTATGTCATCGCCGACACGCAAAGCCAATATCAAAATGTTCCTGCCCAGATTTCCCTCATCCTGACACTCTCTCTCTCTCTCTCTCTCTCTCTCTCTCTCTCTCTCTCTCTCTCTCTCTCTCTCTCTCTCTCTCTCTCTCTCTCTCTCTCTCTCTCTCTCTCTCTCTCTCTCTCTCTCTCTCTCTCTCTCTCTCTCTCTCTCTCTCTCTCTCTCTCTCTCTCTCTCTCTCTCTCTCTCTCTCTCTCTCTCTCTCTCTCTCAAATCAATGTCAACAAGCCACAACATCTCTCTCTCTCTCTCTCAAATCAATGTCAACAAGCCACAACATCTCTCTCTCTCTCTCTCTATAAAGCAACTACGTTCACTTTTCCCCACATACACGACCCATTCTCTGGCAGTCTCTCTCCTTATCTATTCTAGCTAAATGCCCTTTCGATGCCATTATCTTCCATTAGAAAGGGATGACCTGTGACTCCTGTCTGCCTTAGGATTTGTACCACCTGGTATCTGTTGCTCCCAATCAGGGATGGAGGGATGTTGATGGAGGGATGTTTTTTGATGGAGGGATGGATGGAAGGATGGATGAAGTGAATGGGTAAGGTTTTTTTGCTTCGCCACCGCTAACCCTGACCCCTCTGGTTTACCCTGGGTAGATCACATCTGGTGTGTGTTCAGAGACCCATCTGGACAGGCATTGGACAGCAGCACTGAGCCTTGGAGGCATGATGGAGGGCTGCGTGTACACTTTAGGAACACAAGCAAACATGGAAAATCTCTCTCTATCCCTTTCACACACAAACACACACACACACTACCCACAAAATCAGTGTTAATACAGATTCAATCAGATACAGTGCCTTCAGAAGTATTCATAACCCTTGACTTATTCCACTTGTTTTTGTGTTACAGCCTGAATTTAAAATTGATTAAATAGATTTGTTTCTCACCCATCTACACACAATATGAAAAAGTTCAAATGTATTGAAAATGAAATACAGAAATATGAATTTGCATAAGTATTCACTCCCCTGAGTCAATAATTTGTAGAAGCACCTTTAGCAGCGATTACAGCTGTCTTTAAAAAAATATATATATTTTTTTGTTTTATTAACCCCCCCCTCTTCGGGGGACAAATATTTATTTGTTTTTTTACAGCTTTTCTGCTACATATACATACAGTTGAAGTCGGAAGTTTACATACACTTAGGTTGGAGTCATTAAAACTCATTTTTCAACCACTCCACAAATTTCTTGTTAACAAACTACAGTTTTGGCAAGTCGGTTAGGACATCTACTTTGTGCATGACACAAGTAATTTTTTCAACAATTGTTTACAGACAGATTATTTCACTTATAATTCACTGTATCACAATTCCAGTGGGTCAGAAGTTTACATACACTAAGTTGACTGTGCCTTTAAACAGCTTGGAAAATTCCAGAAAATGATGTCATGGCTTTAGAAGCTTCTGATAGGCTAATTGACATCATTTGAGTCAATTGGAGGTGTACCTGTGGATGTATTTCAAGGCCTACCTTCAAACTCAGAGCCTCTTTGCTTGACATCATGGGAAAATCAAAAGAAATCAGCCAAGACCTCAGAAAAAAAATTGTAGACCTCTACAAGTCTGGTTCATCCTTGGGAGCAATATCCAAACGTCTGAAGGTACCACGTTCATCTGTACAAACAATAGTACGTAAGTATTAACACCATGGGACAACGCAGCCGTCATACCTCTAAGGAAGGAGACTCGTTTTGTCTCCTAGAGATGAACGTACTTTGGTGCAAAAAGTGCAAATCAATCTGAGAACAACAGCAAAGGACCTTGTGAATATGCTGGAGGAAACAGGTACAAAAGTATCTATATCCACAGTAAATCAATTCCTATATCGACGTAATCTGAAAGGCCGCTCAGCAAGGAAGAAGCCACTGCTCCAAAACCGCCATAAAAAAAACATTCTACGGTAAAAAAACATTCTACGGTTTGCAACTGCACATAGAGACAAAGATCGTACTTTCTGGAGAAATGTCCTCTGGTCTGATGAAACAAAAATAGAACTGTTTGGCCATAATGACTATCGTTGTGTTTGGAGGAAAAAGGGAGAGGCTTGCAAGCCGAAGAACATCATCCCAACCATGATGCACAGGGGTGGCAGCATCATGTTGTGGGGTGCTTTGATGTAGAAGTGACTGGTGCACCTCACTAAATAGATGGCATCATGAGGCAGGAAAATTATGGGGATATTTTGAAGCAGCATCTCAAGACATCAGTCAGGAAGTTAAAGCTTGGGTCTTCCAAATGGACAATGACCCCAAGCATACTTCCAAAGTTGTGGCTTAATGACAACAAAATCAAGGTATTGGAGTGGCCATCACAAAGCCCTGACCTCAATCCTATAGAAAATTTGTGGGCAGAACTGAAAAAGTGTGTGCGAGCAAGGAGGCCTACAGTTACCTGACTCAGTTACACGAGCCCTGTCAGAAGGAATGGGCCAAAATTCACCAAATTTATTGTGGGAAGCTTGTGGAAGGCTACCCGAAATGTTTGACCCAAGTTAAACAATTTAAAGGCAATGCTACAAAATACTAATTTAGTGTATGTAAACGTCTGAACAACTGGGAATGTGATGAAAGAAATCAAATGTGAAATAAATAATTCTCTCAACTATTCCATGAATACACGCCATTGGTACAGTTCTCTGCACTTGTGTGTCTCTTCACCTGAGACACAATCGGACACACTGAATTGTACTACACTGTTCATACTATCTTTTTGGGGGGATGTTAGTTTTACCATATAACATTCTTGTTGAGTACCCAGGCCTCCTGAGTTAGCATTAAATTGTGTACACTCCCCTGTATTTAAGAATGTGACAAATAAACAAACATTATTTGGATAACTGAATGTCTAGCCCTGTACAGCTTATATAAATATATTATGTGAATCAATAAGGACAGACATTTTAAAGATTGATAGAAAAGATCCATATATTTTTTGGGGTGGTTCTAAATCAGTGCTCCTGTTCCTGGAGAACTAGGTTTTCACTCCAGCCCTAATCTAGCACACCTGATTCTAATAATTAGCTGGTTGATAAGCTGAACCAGGTTAGTTACAACTGGGGAGCAAAAACCTATGGGATAATGTGTGTAGGCTAGTGACAAAGGGTTGTGAATACCTTGTGAAGGCAAGGTATGTACTGTATGCAAGTGCCTACAGTATATACACACTCAAGTGTGAACATTTCTAATTCAGAATGTAGACATACTCCATATGTTAGAGCACATTATAAGGAATATAATGACACCAAGATGTTGTCTGTATCATGTATGGTTCACTGATCATAAGGTCTTACAGAAGGCAGGTATAGGTTTCACTTTCATCATCATTTTCTCAAAAATGGTTTGTGATACAAATGTAAAAAGCATGCCAAACATCCTTCCTCCCAATTAAGTTCCTATTTGAGAAGTTCCAGAACAATCTAAATATGTTCTGCCTATGCTGGCATCGAATCACCCTATTGCCAATAAGTGCCACTTCACACTTGGCACCTTGTCCATCCGTGCTCACTGCAAATATAATTATGTCAATGAGGGCTTTGGATGTGTAGATCAGAAGTCTATTTAAACAGTAGGTCAAACAGCTTTGGATAAGTAATCCTCTATAATTAGGCCTGGGTTCCATTACTGTTTGAAATCCTTTCAAATACTTGAGCTCGGCTTGATTGAGCTTGCCTGGAACCAGTAGAATTTTTGTAAAACGCTAAACGTATTTGAAAGATTTGAAATAGTATTTGAACCCAGGTCTGCTGGGCAGATTACAGAGAGGATGAAACTTCTCTTTAGGGCGAGTGGAAAATTACATTGTTTTTCTTCTAGCAAAGATGGCATTGTTCCGACTGTTTGTTTTTATTGTCAATGTGCAGCTACTCTGTAAAATGGAACTCTGTCTCTCCAGTTAGCAGTATGTCTCTCTTGACAACTTTACTTTTATAACTAGGCATTTCAGTTAATAACAAATTCTTATTTTCAATGGAAACAGTGAGTTGTTTAACTGCCTTGTTCAGGGGTAGAACGACAGATTTTTTACCTTGTGAGCAGGGATTCGATCTAGCAACCTTTCGGTTACTAGTCCAACGCTCTAACCACTAGGCTACCTGCCACCCCAGAATAATTCTGCTTATGTGAAATGTCTTTGTTATATTCCTTTGACGGAGTCTGCGTTATATGACTTGTCTGTGCTATGGCAGTTTGACGCATGTCACATTCTCCACCGCAGTCTTCTGGTATCGAAACACATTGCATCATAGATAAGACAACAAAGGCTGGCTGTAAATCCACTTCACCTACTGCCCACTGGGGACACCACGTCATTTCAACATGGAAATGTGGGTAATATTTGGTAGAGATGTTGATCAATGAGATTTAAAACTTTATTCACTTACTCAAAAAGTCAGCCAGAAATGTTTTGAATTCCAAATGTATTATCACTATGCTTTCAACCATCTAAAAGCACAAGCAAATTAGAATGGAAAATAAATGAAAGATGTTGGGTTTAGTTGTCATCTAAATGTGTTATCAATGCGCATTAAACCATTTAAAAGCACAACAAAGTTCAAATGGGAATTCAATGTCAGATATTTTGTATTTCTACAACAACTTAAGGTTTTATCACTGTGCTTCATCTAATAGCACAACCAAATGACCTGGTTTGCAGTTGAAATTACATGAAAAGTACATAGTGCAAGGAATCAATGATGTTTGAGATTCTACATAGATTATTATAGCAATTGTGAAGATCTCCACCAATGACTGTATATATACATATATATATATATATATATAAAAATCTCCACAGACCTGCAACCTTTACATGAAATAAGATTGAATAAATACTGTTACATTCGTTTGTAAGATAGCCTTAACTTCAGGTTATTCACTGTAAGACTGAATTGTGTTTGACAACCAAATATCAACATTTTAAAGGATATCTAATGCTTAGATAGCTTCACCTGTGCCACTTTCTTAATCCTATTCTTTAACTTTTGGGGGGGTTTAGTTGGAGACGTGAAACCAACCAGTGGTGGAAAAAGTACTCAATTGGCATACTCAATTGTACTCAATTGTACTCAAAAGTAATCAATTGTCACAAGTAAAGATACCTTAATAGAAAATGACTCAAGTAAAAGTGAAAATCACAAAGTACAATCCTACTTGAGTAAAAGTCTAAAAGTACAGTGATGGAAAAAGTACTAAATTGTCATACTTGAGTAAAAGTAAAAAGTAAAAGTAAATGCCATACATCAAATTACTTACAGTATATTAACCAAACCAGATGGCACGATTTTTTTAAAACATTTTTTATTTACGGACAGCCAGGGGCTCACTCCAACACTCAGACATCATATACAAATGCAGTATTTGTGTTTAGTGAGTCTGCCAGATCAGAGGCAATAGGGATGACAGCACATTATATTGATAGGTGCATGAATTGGACCATATTGATGTCCTGCCTGAGCAATCGAAATGTAACGGGTACTCCTGGGTGCCAGATTAAATGCATGGGAGTAAAAAGTACATAATGTATTTAGGAATGAACTTAGTTACTTTCCTCGACTAAATCCGAAATATCATTTGTTAACTTGTCGACAACTTAATGGGCCATTTACTGTATCGCAAAAGTGATATTGAATTGTGTTTGGTTGTCAATGCAACCGAATATCAACATTTTAGGGAAATATATATATTGTGCCACTGACTTAGTCTGACTTTAATTTCAGTTTGTCAAAACATTTATAATTTATATGTTAGATTCACGTCTCCATCTTAACCAAAAATGTAATTCAAAGAACCGGACTAAATCTAATCTAATCAAACTGTTTAAATGGCCTTACTTTGATTTAGTCCTATTCTTCAACTTAGATGTTTAGTTGAGATGGAGATGTGAATCCAACATATTAATGATTAACTTAAAGATTCAATTTGAAATCAACCAAAGCTTGAAACTAAATGCCTATACACTGAGTGTACAAAACGTTAAGGACACCTGCTCTTTCCATGACATAGACTGACCAGATGAATCCAGGTGAAAGCTATGATCCCTTATTGATGTCACTTGTTAAATCCCCTCCAATCAATGAAGATGAACGGGAGGAGACAGGTTAAAGAAGGATTTTTAAGCCTTAAGACAATTGAGACATGGATTGTGTATGTGTGCCATTCAGAGGGTGAATGAGCAAGACAAAATATGTAAGTGCCTTTGAATGGGGTATGGCATTAGGTGCCAGGCGCACTGATTTGTGTCAAGAACTGCAACGCTGCTGGATTTTTCTTGCTCAACAGTTTCCTGTGTGTATCAAGAATGGTCTACCACCGAAAGGACATCCAGCCAACTTGAAGCATTGTGTAACGTATGCACTGAGAGTCGGGAAGCAAGTGCAGGGAGTGAGTGTTATAATAAATAAATGAAATAACAAACACGTAACACAAAAAACACACCGACATGAAAACAGAGTCAATAACACCTGAGGAAAGAACCAAGGGGAGGACAGATATAGGGAAGATAATCAAGGAGGGGATGGAGTCCAGGTGAGTGTCATGAGGCACTGGTGCGTGAGACGATGGTGACAGGTGTGCGGGATAATCAACAGCCTGATGACCTAGAGGCCAGAGAGGGAGTATACGTGACAGTACCCCCTCCCCTACGCGCGGCTCCAGCCGCAGGACGCAGTCAAAGGGGATGAACCCGGAGATCAGCAGCAGACCGGTCACCCCTGCTGATGCGCGGGAATCTGTCACGCCAGGTGAGGCACGGGAACCTGTCGATCTGGTTGAGGCATGAGAGCTTGTAGCGGTTCCCGGACCCGACATCATTACTCTAACATAAAAAATAAAAAACTCCCGGATGCTTCCCTTTGGTGAGGCGTCATTATGCATTGAGGGGTGTAACGATACTGTCACGTGTGCTACCTCTCCGGCCTCTATGTCACCAGGCTGCTTGTTATGGCGCACACCTGTCATCATCGTTATGCGCAGCGTAGAATTAAGCCTCACCAAAGGGAAGCATCAGGGAGTTTTTTGTTTTTGTGTTGGAGGTGATGTCGGGTCTGGGTGTCCGAACCAGAGCTACCTGGGAGGCCTCAGCCAGTTTGTCGGGTTCCCCTGACTCAACTGGCTCGACGGGTATCCATACCTCAGCGGGATCGATAGGCTCCCATGCCTCAGCTGACTTTAAAGGCTGCCATGCCTCAGCGGGTTCGATAGGCTCCCATGCCACAGCTGGTGAACAGTTTCCCGTGCCTCGGATGAGGCAACCGCGGAGGTCTAAGTCGGCTCATCAGGCTCTCACGCCTCAGCCGGTTCGTCAGGTCTCTGCGCTTCAGCAGAGGCGACTGGTCCGCTCCTGATCCCCGGGATCTTCCCTGTGGTTGGCGTCCTGTGGCTGGAGCCGCGCGCCGGGGAGGGGGTACTGTCACGTATGCTCTCTCTCCGGCATTCTAGGTCGCCATGTTCCCGCACCACAGCCGGATCGACAGGTTCATGCGCCTTAGTAGAGGTGACCGGTCCGCTCCTGATCCCCGGGATCATCCTTTTGGTCAGCGTCCTGCGGCTAGAGCCGCGAGTCGGGGAGGGTGTACTCTCATGTGTGCTCCTTCTCCGGCCTCTAGATCACCAGGCTGCTCGTTATGGCTCACACGCGTCACCATTGTTATGCGCATCAGGACATAATGACACTCACCTGGACTCCATCTCGTCCTTGATTACCTGCCCTATATATGTCAATCCTTTTGGTTCCTTCCCCAGGTGTCATTGTTTCTGTTTCAGTTTCATGTCTGTGCGTTGTTCATGTTTCTTGTTTGGTATTATGTTTTGTTCATTCATTAAATGTATTCACTCGCTGAACTTGATTCCCGACTCCCAGCACACACGTTACATATTGGAGTCAACATGGGCCTGCATCCCAGTGGAACACTTTTCGACACCTTGTAGAGTCCATGCCCTGACGAACTGAGGCTGTTCTGAGGGCAAAAGGGGGCGTGTGGAGCAACTCAATATGAGGAAGGTGTTCCTGATGTTTTGTACAGTCGGTGTATGTATTGTCTATTTTTAGTTTATCCCTGAGTTTAATTGAAATAATAGCTGTTAATACTATATAAGCCTAAATAGTATCATTAATGATATATGACTATATGATATATGTTTAAATTATTTCATGATTTAGAAAGATTTTTCGATAGCAAAAGTGAATATATTTAGTTATTAAGAGAACTCTTAATAATCCTTCTCATGATAGCACATTGGTAGTAATCACATGCGCCGAATACAATAGGTGTAGTAGACCTTACAGTGAAATGCTTACTTACAAGCCCTTAACCAACAATGCAGTTTTAAGAAAAATAAGTGTTAAATAAAAAATGGTTTAGTAAAAGATAACAAATAATTAAAGAGAAGCAGTAAAATAACTGTCACGCCCTGACCTTAGAGATCCTTTTATGTCTCTATTTGGTTTGGTCAGGGTGTGATTTGGGATGGGTATTCTATGTTCTTTAGTTCTATTATTTGTATTTCTATGTTTTGGCCGGGTAGGGTTCTCAATCAGGGACAGCTGTCTATCGTTGTCTCTGATTGAGAACCATACTTAGGTATCCCTTTTTCCCACCTGTCTTTGTGGGAAGGTAACTTTGTTTGTGGCACATAGCCCTTTAGCTTCACGGTTGTTTTGGATTGTTTATTGTTTTTGTCGGCGTCATAATAAATAAAGGATTATGTACGCTCAACACACAGCACCTTGGTCTACTTCTGTTGACGGTCGTGACAGAACTTCCCACCACAAAAGGACCAAGCAGCGTGTTAAGGGGGACTCAGGGACTTGGGGCTGGGGAATATCGTCGTCCCAAGGAGGAGCTTGGGGCAGCAAAGGCGGAACGGCATCACTACGAGGGAACACGGCTAGCAAAGAAGCCCGAGAGGCAGCCCCCCCAAAAAAAAATTTGGGGGGCACACGAGGTGCCCAGTCCGGGGCCCGCAACGAGGGTGCTCAGTCCGGGACCCGCAACGAGGGTGCCCAGTCCGGGGCTCGCAACGAGGGTGCCCAGTCCGGGGCCCGCAACGAGGGTGCTCAGTCCGGGGCCCGCTGCGAGGGTACCCAGTCCGGGGTCGGCAAGGAGGGTCCCCGCACCAGAGGTGCCACCAAAGTGGGGTGAGCCAGTGGTGGAGCGGGGTCTGCGTCCCGCACCTGAGCCGCCACCGCGGATAGATGGCCACCCAGACCCTCCCCTATTAGATTTTGTGCACCAGCTGTTGTTTACAAATATACACAGACCTCCACCCCTTGTCTTACCGGAGGCAGCTGTTCTATCTTGCCGATGCAGCGTAAACCCCGCCAGCTGTATGTTATCCATGTCGTTGTTCAGCCACGAAACATCAGATATTACAGTTTTTAATGTCCCGTTGGTAGGATATTCGTGATCGTAGCTTGTCTGTTGATTGTATCTAATGATTGTACGTTGGCTAATAGGACTGATGGTAGACGCAGATTACCCACTCGCCGTCTGATCCTTACAAGGCACCTCGAGCTACGTCCCCGATATCTCTGTCTCTTTTGCATGAGAATGACGGGGATTTGTGCCTTGTCGGGTGTCTGTAAATCCTTTGCGTCCGACTCATTAAATAAAAAATCTTCTTCCAGTACGAGGTGAGTAATCGCTGTCCTGATGTCCAGAAGCTCTTTTCGGTCATAAGAGATGGTGGCAGAAACATTATGTACAAAAGAAGTTACAAATAACGTGAAAAAACACACACAATAGCACAATTGGTTAGGAGCCCGCTAAATGTCAGCCATCTCCTCCGGCAACATTCTGCAATATAGGCAGTATAAGCTATGTTTTTTTAAGTCAACAAGCTCCACAATATGGCGACAATGAGGTGGTCAGGTGAAGGTGATCCGTTTGGCATTCCGTTTTTTTTCTAAAAGAACTTGACTCTAAAGTTAAGAAATAACTGAAACGTTATGTTGGCAACTGCATGTTATGGCAAATACTAGACTGAGAAATAGAGACTAACAAACACAACAAAACAACGGACCAAGTAGTTGCCGATTCGACTAATGTGAGTTTAGAAATTTTCACTGGTAATGAGAAACTGTCTAAGCAGATGAAGACAATATCCGATGATAAGACAAGAAATATCCAAACTGATATGACTAAACTGGGAAAATGCGTGGAGGAAGCCGAAAATGGGTTAACCCTGGAGAAAATTGCATAATTTTAAATAAATCTCCAATAAACCTCCAGAAAACCGTAGCTGAACAAAAATACATCATTTTTGGGCTGAATGAAAGATTAAACGGGATGGAGAACTTCAATTGCCATTCAAATCTTCATTTTGTACATTTCCCCAAATGCTGTGGAACAACCAGAATGGAAGAATTCCTGGAAAAGGTAATACCACAACTACTGGGCCAGGAAAACTTCACACAGGCTCCCACAATCGAACAAGCACATCGAACAGTCCCCGAGAGGGGACACGATCAGCAAACCAAGGGGCATCATTGCAAAGTTCCTTAACTATAGGGACCAAGATAAAGTTCTACGACTGGCCATCCAAGCCAAAAAAGTCAGGAATCTGACCTTTGATGTATGAGGGCCATTGGATCTAGACGGAACTGTGTCGACTAAAACAGCCTGTCAATAGACGATGTACGACAGATGGGGTACAGGACTATTGAACTGTCTAAGCTACTGAAATGAGGTGAACGATGGACTATTACACCCCACCACATCAAAGACACAAAAGAGAAAGGTATGTGTTGTTAATGCCTTTAGTCACACGCCTATTGAAAAGACAATCACAGCACCACTCAGGCGATATGTCTAAATGAATAACACTTTAATGACTATTGGCTATGCAGCCGTAATGACAACCCATTAACTGGTAGGCTTAATCTATTTGTTTAAGTAATCAATTGCTATCATCTGGACAATTCTTTTTGAAAGCTCTGTAGCCCCATAGGCTGTAAAGACCTAGTAGCTGGGAAGAATTTAAATGGCCCATATGTGTAAAAAGACTGGGAGAGATCAAATGTTATACAGCCTAACGCCTCATGTCAACCAGATGTGTCAAACTCTGCGTTCGAGCGGAAGCCATTCATTGTTGTGGAGGAGTCTGCAAACCGCTAGGCTGCGGTACGTTCTGTGTAGCGCATGTATTCAATATTTTCAACTCATGCATTGCTTTATCGTGGGGTGGTACAAACCTACGTACACACACACAATCCAACAAGCTTGCTTTTAGCTAGTTGAAAAGCGAAGCAAGTGCGTCAAGTACGGAAAATGCGGGCTAGACATCCGGCAAAATAAATTGCATATGCATCTGGTGAACTTCAGGCATAAGACGCTGACATTGTAAGCGCACAGTACTTTTATTTCTGTTGATCTCTCTCGCTTCCTTATTTTTTCTTATTTTATTTACTTTCGCCTGATTAAGGCATGATAACGGAGAAATTGATATATGAATTGAAAAATGTGTCACCAATGTGAGCAACATGATATCAGCAGGTGTCAATTATCTTTTATTTTTAATTTTCCATAAAAAGTACAATGAAAAATGTCAATGAATTGGTTGAATTAATGTTGAAAAACATGGGCAATTGCAGAGTTTATAAAAGTGATAGACAAATAAGCAGGTTATGTGTGTGAAGCCCATAATTATGCACCTTTCAATTATTATTTTCAGCTCTTTGTTGGACAATTATGTAGAAATTAATTCATTAAGTGAATCCCAAGGTGGAATGTATAAGAAATATAGTTAGGCCAACTGAACATGTAGCTGATAAACAAAAAAATTGAGTGAATAAATGGACGCACTCGCTTTGGCTCTACTGGTGCCCAGAGCGCACGGCTGTTGCATTGATGTTACAAATCATTATACCACCCCGCTCTTAGTAAACTGTTGTCTAAAATCAAATCAAATGTATTTATAAAGGCCTTTTTACATCAGTAGATGTCACAAAGTGCTTATACAGAAACCCAGCCTAAACCCCAAACAGCAAGTAATGCATATGTAGAAGCACGGTGGCTAGGAAAAACTCCCTTGAAAGGCAGGAACCTAGGAAGAAACTTAGAGGAACCAGGCTCTGAGGGGTGGCCAGTCCTCTTCTGGCTGTGCCGGGTGGAGATTATAAGAGTACATGACCAGATCGTTCATCAAGATGTTCAAACGTTCATAGATGACCAGCAGGGTCAAACAGTTTTTGTTATCGGGTGCAACAGGTCAGCACCTCAGGAATAAATGTCAGTTGGCTTTTCATAGCTGAGCTTTCAGAGGTTTCGAGACAGCATGTGCGCTAGAGAGGGAGCGAGAGAGGGAGGGAGGGAGCGGGAGAAGGAGAGGGAGAGGGAGGGTTGAAAACAGCAGGTCCTGGACAAGGTAGCACGTCTGGTGAACAGGTCAGGGCTCCATGGCCACAGGAAAAACGGCAGAAAACTGGATCAGCAGCACAACAAGGTGGACTGGGGACAGGGTCAGCCAGGAGTCATCAAGCCATGAAGTTGTGAGGCATGATCCTAGGGCTTAGGTCCTCCGGGAGGCGGATGAGAGATAGAGAGAGATGGGAGAATTACACTAACCACACTTAAGTTCACACAGGACACCAGATAGGACAGACAGACCCTAGCCCCCCGGCACATAGACGATTGCAGCAAAACCGGACAGGAAGATCACATCGAGTATAGCGAAAAAAGCCTGGCACAACGTGACGCACTGCTCCTAGTGACGGCATGGAAGAGCACTAGTAAGCCAATGACTCTGCCCCTGTAGTAGGCTCGGAGGCAGAGAATCCCAGTGGAGAGAGGGGAGCCGGTCAGGCAGAGACAGCAAGGGTGGTTCATCACTCCAGTGCCTTGCCGTTCACCTTCGCACCCCTGGGCCAGACTCAATCATAGGACCTACTGAAGAGGTTCATTTTCAGTAAAGGCTTAAAGGTCGAGACCGAATCTACGTCTCTCACATGGATAGGCAGACCATTGCATAAAAATGTTGCTCTATAGGAGAAAGCCCTGCCTCGAGCTGCTTGCTTAGAAACTCTAGGGACAATAAGGAGGCCTGCGTCTTGTGACCTTTGCATGCGTACGTGCAGCAGGACCAAATCGGAGAGATAGGTAGGAGCAAGTCCATGTAATGCTTTGTAGGTTAGCAGTAAAACCTTGAAATCAGCCCCGGCCTTAACAGGAAGCCAGTGTAGAGAGGCTAGCACTGGAGTAAAATGATCAAAAGTTTTGGTTTTAGTCAAGATTCTAGCAGCCGTGTTTAGCACTAATTGAAGTGTATTCAGTGCTTTATGCGGGTAGCCGTAGAGCAGAGCATTGCAGTAGTCTAATCTAGAAGTGACAAAAGCATGGATTAGCTTTTCTGCGTAATTTCTAGACAAAAGGTTTTAGATTTTTGGAATGTTAAGAAGATGGAAAAAAGGTGCCCTTGAAATATTCTTGATATGTTCATCAAAAGAGAGATCAGGGGCCAGAGTAACGCATAGGTCCTTCACAGTTTTATTTGAGATGACTGTTCAACTATCAAGATTCATTGTCAGATCAGATAGCAGATATCTTTCTTTATTGGGACCTAGGACTAGCATCTCTGTTTTGTCTGATTTTAAAAGTAAAACATTTGCCGCCATCCACTTCTTTATGTCTGAAACACAGGCTTCCAGAGTAGGTCATTTTGGAGCATCACCATGTTTCATCGAAATGTACAGCTGTGTGTCGTCCGCATAGCAGTGAAAGTTGATTGTTTCCAAATGACATCACCAAGAGGTAGAATATATAGTGAAAACAATAGTGGTCCTAAAACAGAACCTTAAAGGACACCGACGCTTACCATTGATTTGTCACAGGACAAACCATCCAGAGAGACCAGGCAATAACTTGTCCATGTAGACCAATTAGGGTTTCCACTCTCTCCAAAAGAATGTCGTGATCGACGGTGTCAAAAGCGGCACAAAGGTCTAGGAGCGCGAGGACAGATGCAGAGCCTTGGTCTGACGCCATTAAAAGGTCAATTTACCACCTTCACGAGTGCAGTCTCATTACTATGATGGGGTCTAAAACCAGACTGGATCGTTTCATATACATTATTTGTCTTCAGGAAGGCAGTGAGATTTTTCCTTAAAAATGTTGAGGAATGGGAGATTCGATATAGGCCGATTCGTTTTTCTCATTTTCCGGGTTAAAGTTAGGCTTTTTCAGGAGAGGCTTTATTTCTGCCACTTTTAGTGAGTTTGGTACACATCTGGACGATAGGGAGCCGTTTATTATGTTCAACATAGGAAGGCCATGCACAGGAAGTAGCTTTTTAAGTAGTGTAGAAGGAATAGGGTCCAGTAGTCACCTGAAAGGTTCAGAGGCCATTACTATTTTTTTGCCCTCTGTCCCCGGTGGGTCAAGACGAGTGGCCACCCACATGTGGTTGCGTGCAGTGCCAAAGAACTGTAGGCTATTCCAGTGGTTACAGTATAGGCTTTCATCTGTAAAGCATTTATTTAATTGGATAAATATATGGAGAGTTGAATAAATTCTCTCTTTAATATACTATAATGATGCCCAATGCCTAATAATCTAACTAATTTTATTTTCAAATAACAAAGTGATGGCAAGTGTTTTTATGTTGTTTTCTCTTGATATTTCCTTTGGCCAAAAAAATGCATAAAAAAAGATCTTGGCCAGGACAAATTATCAATGTTTACTTTCGAAGTGTCTAATGACAAATCACAAACATGAATTATACTAGTTGACTGCACATACTGTAGCATGGACAGATTGTACTGACATTCACTCCGCAGCGGTTGGTAACGGGTATGGGAGCTGAACTGAGCTGTTGTAGATTAAACATGCTAAAATAATTAATAGAAAATATTTTGAAGTGAGTGTCTCATTTATTTCTGGTTGGGCAATATACACTACATGATCAAAAGTATTTAGACACCTGCTCGTTGAATATCTCATTCCAAAATCATTGGCATTAATATGGAGTTGGTCCCCCCCTTTGATGCTATAACAGCCTCCACTCTTATAGGAAGGCTTTCCACTAGATGTTGGAACATTGCTCTGGGGATTTGCTTCCATTCAGCCACAAGAGCATTAGTGAGGTCGGGCACCGATGTTGGCCGATTAGGCCTGTCTCGCCTATTCATTCCCATTCATCCCAAAGGTGTTCGATGGGGTCAGGGTTTTGTGCAGGCCAGTCATGTTCTTCCACACCGATCTCGACAATCCATTTCTGTATGGACCTCGCTTTGTGCACAGGGGCATTGTCATGCTGAAACAGGAAAGGGCCTTCCCCTTTCCGTCTAGAATGTCATTCTATGCTGTACCGTTAAGATTTCCCTTCACTGGAACTAACGGCCTAGCCCGAACCATGAAAAACAGCCCCAGACCAAACTTTACTGTTGGGGCTGTGCATTGGGGCAGGTAACGTTCTCCTGGCATTTGCCAAACCCAGATTCTTACATCAGCCTGCCAGGGGTGGCAGGTAGCCTAGTGGTTGAGTGTTGGACTTGTAAAAGAAAGGTTGCGAGATCAAATCCCCAAGCTGACAAGAAATCTGTTGTTTTACCCCTGAACAAGACAGTTAACTAACTGTTCCTAGGCCATCATTGAAACTAGGAATTTGTTCTTAACTGACTAGCCTAGGTTTTAAAAAATGGTGTAGTGTGATTCATCACTCCAGAGAATGGGTTTCTGCTGCTCCACAATCCAATGGTGGTGAGCTTTACACCACTCCAGCTGACACTCGACATTGTGCACGGTGATCTTAAGCTTGTGTGTGGCTGCTCAGCCATGGAAACCCATTTCATGGAGTTCCTGAAGAACAGTTCTTATAATGATGTTGCTTCCAGAGGCAGTTTGGAACTCTGTAGTGAGTGTTGCAACCGAGGACAGACCATTTTTACGCGCGTCAGCATGTGAGATTGTGTGGCAGACCACTTCGCTGCTGAGTCGTTGTTGCTCCTAGAGGTTTCCACTTCACAATAACAGCACTTACAGTTGACCGGGGCAGCTCTAAGAGGGCAGCATTTGGTGAACTGACTTGTTGGAATGGTGCATGCTATGACGGTGTCACATTGAAAGTCACTGAGCTTTTCAGTAAGGGCATTCTACTGCCAATGTTTGTCATAACATAACGTGTAAAAAGTCAAGGGGTGTGAATACTTTCTGAAGGCACTTTCTTCAAGTGCTGGATGTAACAATACATTTTGTAGTTCCATCTGAACCCTGATATTATGACATAACAACCATTCCTGGACCTTACTCCAAAAGCGAGCCACAGATGGACAGTACCAGAAAATATATTCTATTGGTTTTGTTTCCTCATGGCAGAGTCTGCACAAGGCTGACTGTTCAATGCCCCATATATTGAGCATTGTTTTTGTTGCCAGTATTTTATAAAATAGCTTAAATTGAAACAGATTGTGTCAATTGTTGTTTTATTTGTCAGTTCATAGACCCAATGCCAATGTATTGGAACATGAAAAACCTGTTCCCAACTGGCTTTAATTTTATACGGTATTGCTGTCAATATAACGACACAAGGCGAGACGCAGATGCAGACAAAAGGCAGATTTATTGTAGTCCAAGGGGTCGGCAAAAGGCAGGTCGGGAACAGGCAAGAGTTCATAGAAGGGCAGAGTCCAAAACGTTACAGGGCGGCAGGCAGGCTCGAGGTCAGGGGCAGGCAGAGTGGTCAGGGGCAGGCAGAGTGGTCAGGCAGGCGGAGTGGTCAGGGGCAGGCAGAGTGGTCAGGGGCAGGCAGAGTGGTCAGGCAGGCGGGCTCAGAGTCAGGACAGGCAAGGCAAGGGTCAGAACCAGGAGGATGAGGAAAAAGAGAGACTGGGGAAAAACCAGGAGCTAAGGGAAAAACCGCTGGTTGACTTGGCAAACAACACAAACTGGCACAGACAGACAGAGAACACAGGTATAAATACACAGGGGATAATGGGAAAGATGGGCGACACCTGGAGGGGGGTGGAGACAAGCACAAGGACAGGTGAAACAGATCAGGGTGTGACAGTCAAACCTTTTGACTTTAAGTGACAATTATACATTTGTCAATTGATACTGGGTGGAGGACAGACTAACTCTGTAATTTCTTTTTTAAGGAAGTTCAGCAATATTATTTGCTGTAATATTCAATCTGCCTTTTCTGGAGGATGAAATTGAAATTGTAGCCAATTCTGTATGACTTCATTGAAAAGGGAGGATACATTAAACAGGGATCCATTGTCAATCCACCAAAAATGTAAGGTTTTAATCTGCACTGCAAAAAGGCAAAGAGACCACTCTTAAACAGAGTATGGGCCTCTCTTAGTAGCTTAATAGAAAACCAGTTTGTATTTTGACAATTTCGCTACAATGGAGGCTCTAATGGAATAAATGTAATAAAAAATATTTAAGGAAAATGTTATTGGTCACATACACATATTTAGCAGATGTTATTGCGGTTGTGGTGAAATGCTTGTGTTCTGTTGCGCCTTCTTCACCATACTGTCTGTGTGGGTGGACCATTTCAGATTATCACTGATGTGTATGCCTAGGAACTTGAAGCTTTTCACCTTCTCCACTGCGGTCCCATCGATTTGTATATGGGCGTGCTCTCTCTGCTGTCTCCTGAAGTCCACGATCTGCTCCTTTGTATTGTTGATGTTGAGGGAGAGGGAGAGATTATTTTCACCACTCCGCCAGGGCCCTCACCTCCTCCTTGTAGGCTGTCTCGTCCTTGTTGGTAATCAGGCCTACAACTATGGTGTCATCTGCAAACTTGATGATTGAGTTGGAGGCCTGAGTTGCCACACAGTCAAGGGTGAACAGGGAGTACAGGAGGGGGCTGAGCACGCACCCTTGTGGGGCCACTGTGTTGAGGATCAGTGAAGTGGAGGTGTTGTTTCCTACCTTTAGCACCTGGGGGCGGCCCGTCAGGAAGTACAGGACCCAGTTGCATAGGGCAGGATTCAGACCCAGGGCCCCAACCTTAATGAGGAACTTGGAGGGTACTATGGTGTTGAAGGGTGAGCTATAGTCAATGAACAGCATTCTTACATAGGTATTTCTCTTGTCCAGATAGTTAGGGCAGTGTGCAGTGCGATGGCAATTGGATCGTCTGTGGATCTATTGGGGGGGTATGCAAATTGGGTGGGTCTAGGGTGTCAGGTAAGGTAGAGGTGATATGATCCTTAACTAGCCTCTCAAAGCACTTCATGATGACAGAAGTTAGTGCTACGGGGCGACAGTCATTGAGTTCAGTTACCTTTGTTTTCTTGGGTACAGGAAAAATGGTGGCCATCTTGAAGCAAGTGGGGACAGCAGACTGGGATAGGGAGAGATTGAATATGTCTGTATCCACTCCAACAAGCTGGTCTAAGCATACTCTGAGGACACGGCTAGGGATGCCGTCTGGGCTGGCAGCCTTGCGAAGGTTAACACGCTAAAATATATTATTCACGTCGGCCAAGGAGAACGAGAGCCCACAGTCATTGGGCTCAGGCCGAGTCGGTGGCACCGTGTCATCCTCAAAGTCGGCGAAGAAGGTGTTTAGCTTGTCCGGAAACAAGACGTCTGTGTCCGCGACGTGGCTGGTTTTCCCTTTGTAATCTGTGATTGTCTGTAGACCCTGCCACATATGTCTTGTGTCTGAGCTGTTGAATTGTGACTCCACTTAGTCTCTGTGCTGATGTTTTGCCTGTTGATTGCTTTACGGGGGGAATAACTACACTGTTTTTATTAAATGCGGTGGCCTGTTTGAGTTTCTTCCTATATTAAGGGAGGATCAAAATGGAGTTGTGATTTAATATGACGAAGGGAGGGCAAGTGAGGTCCTTGTAGACATTCCAGAAGGAGGAGTAGCAGTGATCGAGTGTTTTAGCAGAGCGAGTACTCCAATCAGTGTGTTGATAGAACTTCGGTAGCGTTTTCCTCAAATTTGCTTTGTTAAAATCCCCAGCTACAATAAATGCAGCCTCAGGATATGTGGTTTACAGTTTGCACAAAATTTTGTGTAGCTCCTTGACGGCAGTCATTGTATCGGCTTGAGGAGGAATATTCACGGCTGTGACTATAACCAAAGAGTCGGCATTTGATTGTGAGGGATTCTAGGTCGGGTGAACGAAAGGACTTTAATTTTTGTACGTTATCACAATAACACCATAAGTAGTTAATCATAAAATATACACCACCGCCTTTCTTCTTCCCGGAGAGTTCTTTATTCCTGCCTGCGCGATGTACTGAGGACCCAGCTGGCTGTATGGACGGGGACAGTATATCCGGAGAGAGCCATGATTCAGTGAAAGAGTATGTTACAGTCCCTACTTTATTGTCCAGAGACTAAACATTAGCGAGTAGTATACTCGGAAGCGGTGGATGGTGTGCACGTCTCCTGAGTCGGACTAAAAGTCTACTCCGAATACCTCTTCTCCGCCGGCGGCATCTTGGAGCAGCCTCTGGGATAAGTCCAATTCGGGAAAGTCTTATTCCTAGTCGTAATGCTGGTGAGTTACCGTCGCTCTGATATCCAAAAGTTATTTCCGGCTTTATGTAATATGACAAAAAACATTCTCGACTAATAATGTATGAAATAAGACGCACACAAAAAAAGCTAAATTGCTTAGGAGCTAGAAGCAGAGCTGCCATGTCTGTCGGCGGCATCTTCAAAGACATCATCGGTGTGCATCGACCAATTATGAGAAGGCATTGCCAACTAATTGTCTACTAATTGGTTGATGATGTCATTGGAAATACTTATCCTTATATTTTTTTACTACAAAACAAAGAAATGTGCCATTTTCACATATGTTGATGTTGGGGTGGTGCTGGAGTTGATGAATATGAAGTGGAAACATTAAAAGTGTTCCTTTTAAATACATGTAAAAAAAAATTATAATACTGTAATAATGTTTCCTGATCTTTCTTATATCTCTCAAATATAGGATAGACACTTCAGCACAAACTTCCTTTAGATTTTTTTGAGGGGAGTATCTGTTGTTCCATGTAGTGAATCTGTTATTTATTGTGTTTTTATGGGCTAATAGCAGTAAGGCCAAATACATTTTTTCATCAAATCATTTTTATATGTATATATTTTTTACACTTTAAGGAGTCTTAAAATCTAAAATCAAATAGTGAACTAATCATTGGTATGACTTTCATTAAACAATTCCATATAGCTTAGTACAGTGGTTCCCAAACTTTTTATAGTCCCGTACCCCTTCAAACATTCAACCTCCAGCTGCTTACCCCCTCTAGCTCCAAAGTGAGCGCACTCTCAAATATTGTTTATTGCCATCATTGTTAGCCTGCCACACACACACCATACGATACATTTATTAAACATAAGAATGAGCGTGAGTTTTTGTCACAACCCGTGTCATGCCCTGACCTTAGTTATCTATGTTTTCTGTATTATTTTCGTCAGGTCAGGTTGTGACGAGGGTGGGTATGTGTGTTTTGTCTTGTCTAGGGTTTTTGTATATCTATGGGTTTTTTGTAAGTCTAGGTAAAAAACAAATACTGTTTCAAACTCAATGTGTCATGTCATAGCTGACACCCCATTCTTTCTCCAGACATCTTTGAATCTTAATTCGGAACAGATATTTAAGAGTTGCCCAGGTGCTCTGTGGTTTAGGGGTCGTCTAAAGTCATGGGAAAGTAAAGGACCAAAGACTCTTCAAGCAAGTCTTTAAAATAGCTTTATAAACACAGCATAGAAATAGTTGCTTTAAAGACTAATTTCAAGAGGTCCTTGTTATTCCCACGAAGGCAGAACAGGGCTTCTAAAAAAATCCTCACTCCTTTGAAAACATCTGTCTTGGTATGTCATCATATCAGCTCTCTCTTTGCAATGGAGCCATATCTTTTCCTATTTTTCTCTCTCCCTCCTCTCTTCCCATCACTAATTTCTCTCCCGTTTCTCTGTAAAAGTCCCTTGTTCCAGGCTTCCAACGTAAGAGAGTTCCACTGACTTCCATTCGGGATTTCAAGCAGGGATGGAAAAATCAGACTGACAGGTCCCTGAGTGAACTCTGTGTCTCTCTCCCAAATATGGACGCTTCCAGATAGAGGGGGGTCGGGGACAAGCAAATAGTTGACTCTCTTAGACCCCTAAACCTTGAGTCACTGCGGGCTTGAGTGATAGCTAACCTGATTTACTTAATTCTATATGGGCATTTCCATCGAAAAGGACCCATGAGCACCAAAGTGAAGTTCAAAGGAACATATCAAATTGGGTGTCAAATGAAAGCTAAGGGTGTATATTTTGGGGGAAATTAAGACATATGCAGTTACAATTTTCAACCATTTTCCATCTTAAAAATTAAGGGGTGTCAAATATTAATTAAGGGGAGTACAGTGCAGTACAGCAGAGTACTGTACAGTGAGTAATAGAGTACAGTAGAGTACAGTCCAATACTGTAGTACAGTACAATACAATACAATACCGTACTGCACTGAACTGAACTCTACTCTACCCTACTTTACACTGCTCTGCTATACTGTATTGTACTGCACTGCACTGCACTCTACTGTGCTCTGCTATGCTGCACTGTGATGTCCAAACTTGTCAAACATGAGGAGAATGACCTTCATATCCATAATTGTGCATTTCTGTGTAGTACAGATCGGGGACCCATGATGTAAATCCGTTACCGGGTGTAAATCCACTTCACTTACTGTTGTTCAATAACCAAAATAAGTTATTTCAAACTCAAGGTTCCATGTCATAGCTGACACCCCATTCTTTCTGCAGACATCTGTTAATCTTTTTTTGGAGTAGATATTTAATAGTAATTACAGAATTCCGTTACCAAAGTTTGCATCTGCACAGTTCTTCCACTAAATTAGATTTTGTAAATGTTTCTGTGGACGTTGCTCAAAGGAGTCATTGTGCATAGAGTTGTATGCTTTGTTAAACTTGATATCAACGCTTTTTGTTTGGCATATATTTTTTTAAGTAAAAAAACCGAGTCAAAGCATTATTCCATTACCATGGAAATCATGGTAAATTCCATTACCATAAATCCATAGAAAATGTGGATTAATGGCATTGCAGTAGCTTGAGAGACACAGTAGCTTAGCTTGAGAGGGTAGTAGAAGGGAATAGTAGAAATGGTGTCCTTGATTATGGAATCTGTCTGAGACTGGAGACTGGAGACAGGCCAGAAATAGATGTAAACAAAGACAAATGTATCATCAGCTACGTTCACAAATATGTTTTGAGAATGCTTTGTGTTCTGATCATTCCCATGCCCATACCATGTCAGGGTTTCTACCTCACCTAAAGACTATATATTTGAAAGATATTTTCAGGTATTTTCAGATTTGATTGAACAGATAGTGAGAAAGGATGACAATTTGGAAAGATGGCGGTTGTGTCGCGGGCAATAGGCCGTATTCAAGCCTGTGTCGATATCATAGTCATTTGTGCTGGAGGCTACAGCAGTGCTATACCAGCCAGGCCATAGGCAACATGCTACTTTTATGTTCTTCATAATTGTTATTGGAATTAATTATGAGCAAATAAAGTAAACTAATCTAAACTCTTATTTGGATAGATTGGATATATTCAGTGACAATTTTATCGCAGATGTCAAAAAATCTATACTTGGCCAGATCAGTATATGTGGTAAGATGAATGTTTCTAACCCAAGTCCCTAATGTGATTAGAGTTTTCCATTGATTAGCAATAATCTTAATTAAAAACCTCATCCCCTGGCATTAAGTTCTTCCTGGCATAGCCTACCTTTGATGAGAAATCAACAAATTGCAGAGATAAGCTTGGGTTTAAGATTTTGCGATTGCATTTTTGGATTGAGATAAAACCAGGCATCTGAAATTCGATGGAATGGAAAATTAGTTGTGGAAATACTTGTTTATGTCACCAAAGTCAAAAAGTTACTCCTCTAAAGAGCTGTGAGTTAGTGAGTGAGTCTGAGTGAGTGAATGAATGAGTTTAGTGTGTTTGTGTGTGCGTGTGTGCTCGGTGGCTGGGTGGTTTGTTTTTATGTGCGCGTGTGTATTTTCCAGCAAGCTGAGAAATGTTCTTCTACAGTCCTCCATGTGCATAGATGCTCCTAGACTATAAAATTAGGTTTCGAAGAACTCACACTCCGAGCAACAGGCATCACACCAGTGGTCTGTAGTTAGGCTGTGTGTAGAAAAATCAAGTTCTTCTGTCATTGGACACACACACACACAGACACGTACACTGAGTGTACAAAACATTAGGAACACCTTTCTAATATTGAGTTGCACCACCTTTTTGCCCTCAGAACAGCCTCAATTCGTCCAAGCATGGACTCTACAGGTGTCGAATGTGTCCCACAGTTATGTCAAGTTGGCTGGATGTCCTTTGGGTGGTGGACCATTCTTGATACACAAGGGAAACTGTTGAGCGTGAAAATCCCAGCAGCGTTGAAGTTCTTGACACATTCAAACCGGTGCGCCTGGCACCCTACTAGCATACCATGTTCAAAGGCACTTAAATATTTTGTCATGCCCATTCACCGTCTGAATGGTGCACATACACACTCCATGTGTCAATTGTCTCAAGGCTTAAAGTGGGTTTAACAAGTGACATCAATAAGAGATCATAGCTTTCACCTGGATTCACCTGGTGTCATGGTGTTCCTAATGTTTTGTACACTCAGTGTATACACAGACTTATACACACACACGCAAACATGTACTGCATATACACACACACAAATAAGTACAGAGACACCCACATTTGGTATTTGGTATTTATTAGGATCCCCATTAGCCACTGAAAATGCATCATCTACTCTTCCTGGGATCCAAATGAAACATGACATAATACATAATACAGAACATTATTACTGAAGGACTGAAAGACATACATTTAAAACGTCACACATAGCCTACATACCAGTACAGGACATACACACAATATCTAGGTCTAATACATAGTACAGTGTAAATTACAATACAAGATATATAAAATGAGTGTCTCTTCACAGTCCTCTTTGTGCAGTGAGGTGAGTTCCATGTAGTCAAGGCTCAATTTAATACTGTCCGTTTCCCAGCTTCTGTTGTGGACCTCGGAACTGTGAAGAGACCTCTGGTTGCATGTCTTGTGTTGTACCGATGAGTGTCCGAAATGTGTGCCAACGGCTTGAACAGACAGTTCAGTACCTTCAACACATCAATGCCTCGCACAAAGACCCATAGTGACGCAGTCAATCTCTCCTCAACTTTGAGCCAGGAGAGACTGACATGCATGTTACTGACACTTTCCCTCCGTGTACATCAAAGTGCGATACGTGCTGCTTTGTTTTGGACCAACTGCAATTTACCTATGTCCTTCTTTGCAGCACATGACCACACAGCTGGGCAGTAGTCCAGGTGCGACAAAACTAGGGCCTGTAGGACCTATCTGGTTGACTGAGATGTCAAGAAGGCAGAGCAACGCCCAATCATGGACAGACCTCTACCCATTTTAGCAACCATTGAGTCTAAATGTTTTGAGAATGACAGCTTGCTATCTAACACGCAGCAGTTTAGTCTCCTCAAACTGCTCAATAGCCACATTATTCGATAATAGATCTCAACGAGGTTTAGCATTGAGCAAGTGATTTGTCCCATAAATGATGCTTTTAGTTTTTGAGATATTTAGCACCAGCCTATTGCTAGTTTCCCATTCTAAAACTGACTGAAGATCTATGTTAAGTGTCTTAATATTTTTTTTTTTACTGTTGCTGCCGACGTGTATACTGTTGAATCGTCAACGTACATAGACACACAGGCTGCCCTGCGGTACACCACACAAGGGTTGAATGGCGGGAACCTGGTTACTGAGATTTACCGCCCAAAACCACTCCCTTTTCCCGGGATAAATAACTGAGAGAAACCGGTAAATTATAATAAATTATTTATATGAACAGCATGGCATGAAATGGAACTGTTAAATTATATGGTGATGTCTAAATCGGGCTTCTCTACGGCCTCTGCATGATGAATCAACGCTCAGGGTGGGGACAGACAGCCCATCTCAGTATGGAGTGCAGTTCACAATGCATGTAGACCAATGGAGGCTGCTGAGGGGAGAACGGCACATAATAATGGCTGGAATGAAGTAAATGGAATGGTGTCAAAAACCTGGTTTTCATGGGTTTGATACCATTCCGTTCACTCCATTCCATCTATTACACTCCATTCCAGCCATTATTATGAGCCGTTCTCCCCTCGGCAGCTTCCACTGATGTAGACCTATCATCTGTCTCATCACGGTAACTTTTTTTCTTGTGACAGGTAGGCCTATATTTGCTGCAGCGTAGCCAATGCTACATTAATATAAAGACCGAATGAGTGTCTAATTTACTTTAATTTTAATGCAAATAGTCTGGGTAGCCATTTGATTAGATGTTCAGGAGTCTTATGGCTTGGGGGTAGAAGCTGTTTAGAAGCCTCTTGGACCTAGACTTGGCGCTCCGGTACCGCTTGGTGTGCGGTAGCAGAGAGAACAGTCTATGACTAGGGAGGCTGGAGTCTTTGACAATTTTTAAGGCCTTCCTCTGACACCGTCTGGTATAGAGGTCCTGGATGGCAGGAAACTTGGTTCCAGTGATGTGCTGGGCCATACGCACTACCGTCTGTAGTGCCTTGAGGTCGGAGGTCGAGCAGTTGCCATACCAGGCAGTGATGCAACCCGTCAGGATGCTCTCGATGGTGCAGCTGTAGAGCCTTTTGAGGATCTGAGGACCCATGCCAAATCTTTTCAGTCTCCTGAGTGGGAATAGGTTTTGTCGTGTCCTCTTCATGACTGTCTTGGTGTGCTTGGACCATGTTAGTTTGTTGATGATGTGGACGCCAAGGAACTTGAAGCTCTCAACCTGCTCCACTACGTCGATGAGAATGGGGGCGTGCTCAGTCCTCCTGTTCCTGTAGTCCACAATCATCTCCTTTGTCTTGATCACGTTGAGGGGGAGGTTGTTATCCTTCCACCACACGGTCAGGTCTCTGACATCCTCCCTATAGGCTGTCTCGTCATTGTCGGTGATCAGGTCAACCACTGTTGTGTCATCGGCAACCTTAATGATGGTGTTGGAGTCGTGCCTGGCTGTGCAGTCATGAGTGAACAGAGAGTACAGGTGAACAGGGAGTAGGGGACTGAGCATGCACCCTTGAGGGGCCCCCGTGTTGAGGATCATCATGGCAGATGCGTTGTTATCTACCCTTACCACCTGGGGGCGGCCCATCAGGAAGTCCAGGATCCAGTTGCAGAGGGAGGTGTTTAGTCCCAGTATCCTTAGCTTAGTGATGAGCTTTGAGGGCACTATGGTGTTGAACGCTGAGCTGTAGTCAATGAATAGCATTCCCACATAGGTGTTCCTTTTGTCCAGGTGTGAAAGGGCAGTGTGGGTGCAATAGAGATTGCATCAGCTGTGGATCTGGTGCTGCGGTATGCAAATTGGAGTTGGTCTAGGGTTTCTGTGATAATGGTGTTGATGTGCCATTATCAGCCTACTAATTATACAAATAATCCCTATTATATTTTAAATTTAAAATAAAATTCGCTAGCCTATACTTGTAACTTTGTAGGCCGCATGTGCTGCACCAGAATCACATGTTCTCTTCTTCTTTCTCCTGGTTTGTATGACGTGCGCAAATCCAGTCCATGTAATACAGTAAAATACAATACAGTACAGTAATACAGTTCACACTCAAAACGATTTGCCTACGGAAGCTAGTTTCATTTGTTTCCCCGAGAGACCAAATAGCTAGCTACATCTATGGACAATCATTTGGGCTTTTTGGGGCTTGAGCTCATTAAATGTCTTTTAATGTAGGGCTCGTAAAATGTATTTAATATATGGCTCATCTGGCTCAGGTAGATTCGGGTTTTGAATTTTCACGCTGATCAAAGCTCAAATCAAATCCAGACATATTTATATGCTTTATAATGCTTTTGAATGATACTTCCGGTATGAGCAGGAAATTTCTCCAGTTTACTGGGAGAAAAGTGGTTTATTCTCGGGCTGGAACATTTGTAAAATACTGGGAAAATATTAAACCCTACACCACAATCAACTGATTTTCCATGAGAGAGGCTTCCATTGTAATCATGTATTAACACCTATGAAAAACACACACACACACACACACACACACACACACACACACACACACACACACACACACACACACACACACACACACACACACACACACACACACACACACACACACACACACACACACACACACACACACACACACACACACACACACACACACACACACACACAAACACACACACACACACACACACACACTCCCTGTAAGCCAGTGTCAGGCAACGTGGACAAATCGAATCATGTCAAAATTCCACCAAGCCTATCAGAAGGTAAGTTGGGGCTCTCTATATCTTAGCACCCATAATTCCCTCTCAGTCCTTGGGAGAATCTCAATGGCATTTCCTTGATTCGTCGCATCCTCTCTCCTCGTGCCCTTCTCAACACCCATTGGATGAGTAGATCAGAAGTCTCAAAGCACATTGGGGGAGAGGAGTGAAGGTTCCTTCCCTGGGGTCCAATGCACTTTCAAGGAGAGGCAAGGAGTGGAGGAAACATGGACAGAGGAAGCGGTGTCCATGTTTCAAGTGACATTCTGAATGACATGTAGATGTTTTGTTGTTGCTAGGTGGAGTTATGTTCTCTTTGTGCCTATCTAGACTTCTATCCCTGTAACTACACATCTGAAGCTGCAAGAAAATCATATTTAAATGTATATCAAACCATTTTTAAATGTCCACCCTGACACATTGGCCCCTTTATTTATAGAAAGACCCATATACAGTATGTATGAGTTGGAGGCCGACAGCTAAATGTGTACTCTACCGTCAGAGACACCAGATGGCTAATGTGAACGCAACGAGGAGAAGAGATCTGGTCCAAATCCTGAACTAGTTCTTCTCCATGATGTTTTTAGGACAGCATGTCCTGGACCCATATCTCTCTCTCGCTCTCTCTGTGTGTCTCTCTCTCTCTCTCTCTCTGTGTGTCTCTCTCTCTCTGTGTCTCTCTCTCTGTGTGTCTCTCTCTCTGTGTGTCTCTCTCTCTGTGTGTCTCTCTCTCTGTGTCTCTCTCTCTCTCTGTGTCTCTCTCTCTCTCTCTGTGTCTCTCTCTCTCTCTCTGTGTCTCTCTCTCTGTGTCTCTCTCTCTCTCTCTCTCTCTCTCTCTCTCTCTCTCTCTCTCTCTCTCTCTCTCTCTCTCTCTCTCTCTCACACACTCCCCTTCAACTCTCTCTCTCTCTCTCTCTCTCACACTCCCCCTTTCTTTCTCTCTCTCTCTCCCTCCCTCCCTCCCTCCCTCCCTCCCTCCCTCCCTCCCTCCCTCCCTCCCTCCCTCCCTCCCTCCTTCTCCCTCTCCCTCTCCCTCCCTTTCCCTCTCTCTCCCTCACTCTCCCTCACTCTCCCTCACTCTCTCCCTCCCTCCCTGCCCAGCTTTTCAAAGAGCTTTAAGGATGCCCGCGGGGCTTAACCACTTTAACATTATTACACTAGCCTGTCTCACTCAAGCAAATCCAAAACCAATGAGAAGCTTACATCTTTGTCACATAGGCTTTTCCAGGTAGAGAAGATCTCTGCGTATCAAATTGAACCCTATTCCCTATAGATTCTCCTGGACTTGCTCCACTACTGCCCCGTCAATGTTAATGGGGGCCTGTTCGGCCCTCCTTTTCCTGTAGTCCACGATCAGCTCCTTTGTCTTGCTCACATTGAGGGAGAGGTTGTTGTCCTGGCACCACACTGCCAGTTCTCTGACCTCCTCCCTATAGGCCGTATCATCGTTGTCAGTGATCAGGCCTACCACTGTTGTGTCGTCAGCAAACTTAATGATGGTGTTGGAGTCGTGTTTGGCCACGCAGTCGTGGGTGAACAGGGAGTACAGGAGTGGACTAAGTACACACCCCTGAGGGCCCCCAGTGTTGAGGATCAGCGTGGCAGATGTGTTGTTGCCTACTCTTACCACCTGGTGGCGGCCCGTCAGGAAGTCCAGGATCCAGTTGCAGAGGGAGGTGTTTAGTCCCAGAGTCCTTAGCTTGGTGATGAGCTTTGTGGGCACTATGGTGTTGAACTCTGAGCTGTAGTCAATGAACAGCATTATCACACAGGTGTCACAGAGGTTGAAAATGTCAGTGAAGACACTTGACAGTTGGTCCACACATGCTTTGAGTCCACGTCCTGCTAATCTGTCTGGCCCAGCGGCTTTGTGAATGTTGACCTGTTTAAAGGTTTTGTTCACATCTGCTACCGAGAGCGTTATCACACAGTCATCCAGAACAGCTGGTACTCTCGTGCATGCTTCGGTGTTGCTTGCCTCGAAGCGAGCAAAAAAGGCATTTAGCTTGTCTGGTAGGCTCGCATCACTGGGCTGCTCGTGTCTGGGTTTCCCTTTGTAGTCCGTAATAGTTTTCAAGCCCTGCCAAATCCGACGAGCGTCAGAGCCGGTGTTGTAGGATTCAATCTTAATCCTGTATTGACGCTTTGCTTGTTTGATGGTTCGCTTGAGGGCATAGCGGGATTTCTTATAAGTGTCCAGATTAGTCTCCCGCTCCTTGAAAGCAGCAGCTCTAGCCTTTAGCTCGATGCGGATGTTGCCTGTAATCCATGGCTTCTGGTTGGGATATGTCCATACGGTAACTGCGGGGACAACGTTGTTGATGCACTTATTGATGAAGCCGATGACTGAGGTGGTGTACTCCTCAATGTCATTGGAAGAATCCCGGAACATATTCCAGTCTGTGCTAGCAAAACAGTCCTGTAGTGTAGCATCCGCATCATCTGACCACTTCCGTATTGAGCGAGTCAATGGTACTTCCTGCTTTAGGTTTTGCTTGTAAGCAGGAATCAGGAGGATAGAATTATGATCAGATTTGCCAAATGGCGTTTGGGGGAGAGCTTTGTATGCAGCTCTGTGTGTGGAGTAAAGGTGGTCTAGGATTTTTTTTCCTCTGGTTGCACATGTGACATGCTGGTAAAAATGTTTAAAAACTGATTTAAGTTTGCCTGCATTAAAATCCCCGGCCACTAGGAGCGCCGATTCTGGGTGAGCATTTTCTTCTTTGTTTATGGCCTTATAGAGTTGGTTGAGAGTGGTCTTAGTGCTAACCTCGTTCTGTGGTGGTAAATAGATGGCTACGAATAAAATGGATGAGAACTCACTTGGTAGATACTGTGGTCTATAGATTATCATAAGGTACTCTACCTCAGGCAAGCAATACCTCGAGACTTCTTTAATATTAGACATTGCGTACCAGCTGTTATTGACAAATAGACACACACCCCCACACCTCGTCTTAGCTTCTCTGTTCTGCCTGTGCATGGAAAATCCCACCAGCTCTATTTTATCCGTATCAGCGTTCAGCCACGTCTCGGTGAAACATAAGATATTACAGTTTTTAATGTACCATTGGTAGGATAATCTTAATCGTAAGTCATCAATTTTATTTTCCAATGATTGCACGTTAGCAAGAAGAATGGATGGCAGTGGGAGTTTACTCAGTCGCCTATGGATTCTCAGAAGGCAGCCCGATCTGCGGCCCTTTTTCCTGCGTCTTTTCTTCAAGCAAATTACGGGGATCTGGGCCTGTTCCAGCGAAAGCAGTATATCCTTCTTGTCGGACTCGTTAAAGGAGAACGTTTATTCCAGTCCGCGGTGAGTAATCGCTGTTCTGATGTCCAGAAGTTATTTTCGGTCATAAGAGACGGTAGCAGCAACAATTATGTTCAAAATAAGTCAAGAGATAAGTTACACAAAACGCAAAAAAACTAACAAAATAGCACAATTGGTTGGGAGAATGTAAAATGTCAGCCATGGTCTTCGGCGCCATCTTTTTAGGGTTTAATAGGGACGAAATTAAGGACGTAATTCAGAGACTTTAATGCTCCGTAGTCACATTCCACGTCAAACTATGGAACCATGGAATCTCAAACAGGAGATGCATGCTACTGCATTATTTGTGACCATATGTTATTGTGATCCATACATTATTATCATTATGTATGTGACCATTTTTGTCCATAAAAGATGCATTGAATTTGTTAGGTAACCATTCAAGTATTTTTGGTAAGTGTTGTATGCTGTGTAACATCACATTACATACCTACTGTATGTAGAAACATTATTATCACACATGTTGTTTTAGAAAGGTTTAAAATAATTGCACTCCAGATAATTATGTTTTACGGTATTTGTTGTGCTCTTTTGTGAGACACAAATGTTACCCATAGCCTATAGACAGAGCACACACAGCCCAAGTTTTTCCAGCATGAGCTAAATACACCAAACACACTCAAGAATTCAGACTATAAAAAACAGGTTTCCCTCTCTTGACAGAAACACTCCTAACGATGCAACAACATTGCCAGTAAGCGAAAGACATACTTCATAAAAACACAAGTTGACACAATATGATACAGAATGATGAATGTTCTTCACATCGATTTACCCTAGAAGCTACTCAGTGGGACGCTGAAAGGCTAATTGTTTGTTTCCCATTGAGGAGGCACTTGTGGGGGCATGTATAGGCTGCATCACAAATGACACCCTATTCCCTATGCATTGCAGAGGTAGTGCACTACATAGGGAGTAGGGTGACATTTGGGACAGATTGATCCATCCAAGCTAAGAGGCAGCTTTCACAATACAACAGCCTTGGCATCCAAGGATGGAATATATGTGCAATAAATAGGGCTTCCTCCACAGGGAAAAGGTCAGTACACTCCATTTGATGATGATTTGAATGTGCACTTGATGGATGTTGTGGGTGTGGCTATGCTGGTTGACTGGCCTTGTTGTATAGAAAGTGATTGGCTGTGCCGCAGAGAAGGTTGCATCATGGAACCTTTGATGCATTGTGCACGGAGAAGAGCGGTCTCCTTTTGCATCACTTACACCTGTCCAATCCTCTCAGATCTCCATAAGTGTCTAGGGGTAGGGGCTAGGGGTTGTTTCCGGACAGCACTCCTTAACAATTACAAGCATACCCATAACATGATGCAGCCACCACTACACTTGAAAGTATGGAGAGTGGTACTCAGTAATGTGTTGCATTGGATTTGCCCCAAACATGTTTATTTTTGCAGTATTACTTTAGTGCCTTGTTGCAAATGTTTTGGAATATTTTTATTCTGTACAGGCTTCCTTCTTTTCACTCTATCAATTAGATTTGTATTGTGGAGGAACTACAATATTGTTGATCCATCCTCAGCCATTAAACTCTGTAACTGTTTAAAAGTCACCATTGGCATTTACATTTACATTTAAGTCATTTAGCAGACGCTCTTATCCAGAGCGACTTACAAATTGGTGCATTCACCTTATGACATCCAGTGGAACGGCCACTTTACAATAGTGCATCTAAATCTTTTAAGGGGGGGGGAGTGAGAAGGATTACTTTATCCTATCCTAGGTATTCCTTAAAGAGGTGGGGTTTCAGGTGTCTCCGGAAGGTGGTGATTTACTCCGCTGACCTGGCGTCGTGAGGGAGTTTGTTCCACCATTGGGGTGCCAGAGCAGCGAACAGTTTTGACTGGGCTGAGCGGGAACTGTACTTCCTCAGTGGTAGGGAGGCGAGCAGGCCAGAGGTGGATGAACGCAGTGCCCTTGTTTGGGTGTAGGGCCTGATCAGAGCCTGGAGGTACTGAGGTGCCGTTCCCCTCACAGCTCCGTAGGCAAGCACCATGGTCTTGTAGCGGATGCGAGCTTCAACTGGAAGCCAGTGGAGAGAGCGGAGGAGCGGGGTGACGTGAGAGAACTTGGGAAGGTTGAACACCAGACGGGCTGCGGCGTTCTGGATGAGTTGTAGGGGTTTAATGGCACAGGCAGGGAGCCCAGCCAACAGCGAGTTGCAGTAATCCAGACGGGAGATGACAAGTGCCTGGATTAGGACCTGCGCCGCTTCCTGTGTGAGGCAGGGTCGTACTCTGCGGATGTTGTAGAGCATGAACCTACAGGAACGGGCCACCGCCTTGATGTTGGTTGAGAACGACAGGGTGTTGTCCAGGATCACGCCAAGGTTCTTAGCGCTCTGGGAGGAGGACACAATGGAGTTGTCAACCGTGATGGCGAGATCATGGAACGGGCAGTCCTTCCCCGGGAGGAAGAGCAGCTCCGTCTTGCCGAGGTTCAGCTTGAGGTGGTGATCCGTCATCCACACTGATATGTCTGCCAGACATGCAGAGATGCGATTCGCCACCTGGTCATCAGAAGGGGGAAAGGAGAAGATTAGTTGTGTGTCGTCTGCATAGCAATGATAGGAGAGACCATGTGAGGTTATGACAGAGCCAAGTGACTTGGTGTATAGCGAGAATAGGAGAGGGCCTAGAACAGAGCCCTGGGGGACACCAGTGGTGAGAGCACGTGGTGAGGAGACAGATTCTCGCCACGCCACCTGGTAGGAGCGACCTGTCAGGTAGGACGCAATCCAAGCGTGGGCCGCACCGGAGATGCCCAACTCGGAGAGGGTGGAGAGGAGGATCTGATGGTTCACAGTATCGAAGGCAGCCGATAGGTCTAGAAGGATGAGAGCAGAGGAGAGAGAGTTAGCTTTAGCAGTGCGGAGCGCCTCCGTGATACAGAGAAGAGCAGTCTCAGTTGAATGACTAGTCTTGAAACCTGACTGATTTGGATCAAGAAGGTCATTCTGAGAGAGATAGCGGGAGAGCTGGCCAAGGACGGCACGTTCAAGAGTTTTGGAGAGAAAAGAAAGAAGGGATACTGGTCTGTAGTTGTTGACATCGGAGGGATCGAGTGTAGGTTTTTTCAGAAGGGGTGCAACTCTCGCTCTCTTGAAGATGGAAGGGACGTAGCCAGCGGTCAGGGATGAGTTGATGAGCGAGGTGAGGTAAGGGAGAAGGTCTCCGGAAATGGTCTGGAGAAGAGAGGAGGGGATAGGGTCAAGCGGGCAGGTTGTTGGGCGGCCGGCCGTCACAAGACGCGAGATTTCATCTGGAGAGAGAGGGGAGAAAGAGGTCAGAGCACAGGGTGGGGCAGTGTGAGCAGAACCAGCGGTGTCGTTTGACTTAGCAAACGAGGATCGGATGTCGTCGACCTTCTTTTCAAAATGGTTGACGAAGTCATCTGCAGAGAGGGAGGAGGATTCAGGAGGGGGAGGAGGATTCAGGAGGGAGGAGAAGGTGGCAAAGAGCTTCCTGGGGTTAGAGGCAGATGCTTGGAATTTAGAGTGGTAGAAAGTGGCTTTAGCAGCAGAGACAGAAGAGGAAAATGTAGAGAGGAGGGAGTGAAAGGATGCCAGGTCCGCAGGGAGGCGAGTTTTCCTCCATTTCCGCTCGGCTGCCCGGAGCCCTGTTCTGTGAGCTCGCAATGAGTCGTCGAGCCACGGAGCGGGAGGGGAGGACCGAGCCGGCCTGGAGGATAGGGGACATAGAGAGTCAAAGGATGCAGAAAGGGAGGAGAGGAGGGTTGAGGAGGCAGAATCAGGAGATAGGTTGGAGAAGGTTTGAGCAGAGGGAAGAGATGATAGGATGGAAGAGGAGAGGGTAGCGGGGGAGAGAGAGCGAAGGTTGGGACGGCGCGATACCATCCGAGTAGGGGCAGTGTGGGAAGTGTTGGATGAGAGCGAGAGGGAAAAGGATACAAGGTAGTGGTCGGAGACTTGGAGGGGAGTTGCAATGAGGTTAGTGGAAGAACAGCATCTAGTAAAGATGAGGTCGAGCGTATTGCCTGCCTTGTGAGTAGGGGGGGAAGGTGAGAGGGTGAGGTCAAAAGAGGAGAGGAGTGGAAAGAAGGAGGCAGAGAGGAATGAGTCAAAGGTAGACGTGGGGAGGTTAAAGTCGCCCAGAACTGTGAGAGGTGAGCCGTCCTCAGGAAAGGAGCTAATCAAGGCATCGAGCTCATTGATGAACTCTCCGAGGGAACCTGGAGGGCGATAAATGATAAGGATGTTAAGCTTGAAAGGGCTGGTAACTGTGACAGCATGGAATTCAAAGGAGGCGATAGACAGATGGGTAAGGGGAGAAAGAGAGAATGACCACTTGGGAGAGATGAGGATCCCGGTGCCACCACCCCGCTGACCAGAAGCTCTCGGGGTGTGCGAGAACACGTGGGCGGACGAAGAGAGAGCAGTAGGAGTAGCAGTGTTATCTGTGGTGATCCATGTTTCCGTCAGTGCCAGGAAGTCGAGGGACTGGAGGGAGGCATAGGCTGAGATGAACTCTGCCTTGTTGGCCGCAGATCGGCAGTTCCAGAGGCTACCGGAGACCTGGAACTCCACGTGGGTCGTGCGCGCTGGGACCACCAGATTAGGGTGGCCGATGCCACGCGGTGTGGAGCGTTTGTATGGTCTGTGCAGAGAGGAGAGAACAGGGATAGACAGACACATAGTTGACAGGCTACAGAAGAGACTACGCTAATGCAAAGGAGATTGGAGTGGCAAGTGGACTACGCGTCTCGAATGTTCAGAAAGTTAAGCTTACGTAGCAAGAATCTTATTGACTAAAATGATTAAGATGATACAGTACTGCTGAAGTAGGCTAGCTGGCAGTGGCTGCGTTGTTGACTTTGTAGGCTAGCTGGCAGTTGTTGACTTTGTAGGCTAGCTGGCAGTGGCTGCGTTGTTGACACTACACTAATCAAGTCGTTCCGTTGAGTGTAATAGTATCTACAGTGCTGCTATTCGGGGGCTAGCTGGCTAGCTAGCAGTGTTGATTACGTTACGTTGCGTTAAAAGAACGACAATAGCTGGCTAGCTAACCTAGAAAATCGCTCTAGACTACACAATTATCTTTGATACAAAGACGGCTATGTAGCTAGCTATGTAGCTAGCTACGATCAAACAAATCAAACCGTTGTACTGTAATGAAATGAAATGAAAATGTGATACTACCTGTGGAGCGAAGCGGAATGCGACCGGGTTGTTGAGTGCAGAAGTTCTATTCGGTAGACGTTGGCTAGCTGTTGGCTAGCTAGCAGTGTCTCCTACGTTAAGGACGACAGATAGCTGGCTAGCTAGCCTCGGTAAATTAAGATAATCACTCTAAAACTACACACTCTAAACTACACAATTATCTTGGATACGAAGACAGCAAAGACAACTATGTAGCTAGCTAACACTACACTAATCAAGTCGTTCAGTTGGGTGTAATAGTTGCTACAGTGCTGCTATTCGGTAGACGGTGGACGTTTGCTAGCTGGCTAGCTGCTGGGCAGATGGCAGATAGCAGTGTAGACTGCGTTAGGACGACGAAATACGATAATTACGCAATTATCTTTGATACAAAGACGGCTATGTAGCTAGCTAAGAAGAAATTGCTAAGATTAGACAAATTAAACCGTTGTACTATAATGAAATGTAATGAAATGTAATGAAAAGTTATACTACCTGCGGACCAAAGTGCGAAGTGCGACCGCTCGCTCCAACCCGGAAGTGACAACATGGTGAAATCCCTGAGTTGTTTCCTTCCTCTCCTGCAGCTGAGTTAGGGAGGACACCTGTATCTTTGTAGTGACTGAGTGTTTTGATACACCATCCAAAGTGTAATTAATAACCTCATCATGCTCAAAGGGATATTCACTGTCATCTTTTTTAATTTACAGATGAGATAATCATAGAAAAATCATGTTAAACACTATTATTGTACACAAAGTGAGTCCATGCAACTTATTTTGTGAGTTGCTAAGCATATTTTTACTCACAAACTTATTTAGGTTTGCCATAACAAAGGGGTTGAATACTTGAATACTCAAGACATTTCAGCTTTTCATTTTTAATTAATTTGTAAGAATTTCAAAATACATTATTCGACTTTGACATTATACATATTCAACACACATACACTGAGTATACAAAACATTAAGAACACCTGCTCTTTCAATGACAGACTGACCAGGTGAATCCAGGTGAAAGCTATGATCCCTTATTGATGTCACTTGTTAAATCCACTTAATTCAGTGTAGATTAAGATGAGGAGGCAGGTTAAAGAAGGATTTTTTTTACAGTGTCCCATGTGTATCAAGAATGGTCCACCACCAAAAGGACATCCAGCAAACTTGACACAACTGTGGGAAGTCTTGGAGTCAACATGGGCCAGCATCCCTATGGAACACTTTTGACACATTGTAGAGTCCATGCCTGACGAATTGAGGCTGTCCTGAGGGCAAACTTAATTTTATTTTTATTTAACCTTTAATTAACCATTATTTAACCTTTATTTAACTAGGCAAGTCAGTTAAGAACAAATTCTTATTTACAATGATGGCCTACCAAAAGGCAAAAGGCCTCCTGCATGGACGGTGGCTGGGAAAAAAAATATATATATATAGGACAAAACACACATCACGAGAAGAGACACCACAACACTACATAAAGCGAGACCTAAGACAACAACATAGCATGGCAGCAGCACATGACAACACAGCATGGTAGCAACACCACATGACAACAATATGGTAGCAACACAACATGGCAGCAGTACAACATGGTAGCAGCACAAAACATGGTACAAACATTATTGGGCACAGACAACAGCACAAAGGAAAGAAGGTAGAGACAATAATACATCACGCAAAGCAGCCACAACTGTCAGTAAGAGTGTTCATAATTAAGTCTTTGAATGAAGAAACGGAGATAAAACTGTCCAGTGTTTTTTGCAGCTCGTTCCAGTCGCTAGCTGCAGCAAACTGAAAAGACGAGCGACCCAGGGATGTGTGTGCTTTAGGGACCTTTAACAGAATGTGACTGGCAGAATGGGTGTTGTATGTGGAGGATGAGGGCTGCTGTAGGTATCTCAGATAGGGTGGAGTGAGGCCTAAGAGGGTTTTTATAAATAAACATCAACCAGTGGGTCTTGCAATGGGTATACAGCAATGACCAGTTTACAGAGGAGTATAGAGTGCAGTGTTGTGTCCTATAAGGAGCATTGGTGGAAAATCTGATGGCCGAATGGTAAAGAACATCTCGCCTCTTGAGAGCACCCTTACCTGCCGATCTATAAATTACATCTCCGTAATCTAGCATGGGTAGGATGGTCATCTGAATCAGGGTTAGTTTGGCAGCTGGGGTGAAAGAGGAGCGACTACAATAGAGGAAACCAAGTCTAGATTTAACTTTAGTCTGCAGCTTTGATATGTGCTGAGAGAAGGACAGTGTACAGTCTAGCCATACTCCCAAGTACTTGTATCAGGTGACTACCTCAAGCTCTATACCCTCAGAGGTAGTAATCACACCGGTGGGGAGAGGGGCATTCTTCTTACCAAACCATATTACCTTTGTTTTGAAGGCGTTCAGAACAAGGTTAAGGGCAGAGAACGCTTGTTGGACACTAAGAAAGCTTTGTTGTAGAGCGTTTAAGTGTTTAACACAAAATCCGGGGAGGGTGCCAGCTGAGTATAAGACTGTATCATCTGCATATAAATGGATGAGAGAGCTTCCTACTGCCTGAGCTACGTTGTTGATGTAAATTGAGAAGAGCCTGGGGCCTAGGATCGAGCCTTGGTGTACTCCCTTGGTGACAGGCAGTGGCTGAGACAGCAGATGTTCTGAATTTATACACTGTACGCTTTAAGAGAGGTAATTAGCAAACCAGGCCAAAGACCCCTCAGAGACACCAATACACCTTAGCCGGTCCACAAGAACGGAATGGCCTACCCTATCAAAAGCTTTGACAAAGTCAATAAAAATAGCAGCACAATATTGCTTAGAATCAACGGCAATGGTGACATAATTTAGGACCTTTAAGGTTGCAGTGACACATCCATAACCTGTGCGGAAACCAGATTGCATACCAGAGAGAATACTATAGACATCAAGAAAGCCAGTCAGTTGATTATTGACAAGTTTGTCCAACACTTTTGATAAACAGGGCAAAATAGAAATTGGCCTGTAACAGTTAGGATCAGCTTGAACTTCCCCTTTAAATAAAGGACGCACCGTGGCTGCCTTCCAAGCAATGGGAACCTCCCCAGAGAGGATAGACAGGTTAAAAAGGTCATAGGCTTGGCGATGATAGGGGCTGCAACCTTAAAGAAGAAAGGATCTAAACCATCTGACCCAGATGTTTTTGGGGGGGTTAAGTTTAAGGAGCTCCTTCAGCACCTCAGACTCAGTGACTGCCTGCATGGAGAAACGTTGTAGCGAGGCAGGGGGGAAAATAGATATTTGGAAGGTGTTCCTAATGTTTGGTGTACAGTACTCAGTGTACATATTTACTTTTTAGCAGGTTCCTACCACAACTGTACTTGTCAGCACTCTAAGTAGTTTGGCTTTATATCATCGGAATTGAACTGAGATGTGAAGACCTGCATAAACCATCTGAGTTAATACCTAGGCTTCAGCTCAGCAAGTAAACACTGTTATGTGGTGCGCAGGAGACCTTGGCTTACTTACATAATTATGGTGATGTATTGTATACTGTTGAGGGAAACCGTAAATAAGTGGATTAAATAGACCACTACTACACGCCTATGTTTGATACCTAAAAATAGATCATGTAGGATAAAGATGGTGCACCTGAGAGAGGTTAGGTTCCCCAAAGGGTCGCAAAATATTATGACAGTTTGAATTGACCCTTAGACTCTTTAATTTGACACAAAAAGCCTTGCGAGATAATGACATTGAAACCGTCTCCCCCTGCAAGGCAGAGTAGGCATGAGATTGTCACTGTGTCAAAGCAGACGAGGAACATTTGTAACGCTCTAATTTGTCGACATGAACGCGTCATACAATTGTGTTGTAATGGTCCGCAGAGTTTGATAGTGGCTCTCCTACTCAAACCATGATTTTCCCATTTTTCAGCAATGACGTGGCTTCCGACCCATTGACTTGCTAGACATATACTCGAAAAGATGGAGCCGTTTCAAACTCACTCACCACATATGCCATATAACACATGTATGTTAGGTCAGGATTTCAGGCTTGGATTCATCCACGTGGTGTAAACATCAGATCAGACTTCCTCAAAGTCAGGAATATGCTGGATCATCCCCGTGCTTTCCTCCAGTTGGTTTGGTAATCATTCATAAAGCAGACGGTTGTTGCAAGGCTGTAGTGCTAAATACAATTTGATAAACCTGACTATCTGACTCCATTTGATATTTACAGTAAATCCATGTGCAATCAAGTATTATGTGTTTCGCTGACTAAGATCAAGGAATGGTCATGAGACGTGAATATCAAAGCAAGTATTTTTTAAGAGCTTTGTCAAATTAATGGATTCACATACAAGGCATAAAGCTTAAGTTACAAGGCAATACTGACATTAACAAAGCACAATTCTAGGCATATAGATCCTAAGGTTAACGTACAGGACAAAGCATGAACAAAGAGATGCCTGCTAGGCCTGAGGCCTAGAAGCCTGGTAAATTAAAAAAATATCTTACAACCATTATCCAATGGACAGGATACAGGATACGAGAGAGAACAACAGACCATGAAGCTAAGCCCCTTTTATAAGAATCTGAGTTGCTTGGATTCAAAATCTGATCTGTTGACCAATAGCATTACTGTTGAGTTAACCTCCAATCAGATATCAGACCTACAGTACATGATGTAAAGACAACAGAACCTCTGTTACCCAGAGTTGTGACAAGAGGGGGTTGGTGAGATAAGGCAGCTTTACTAAGACAACAGTTGATTCGAAGAGTCACTTCCGGGGCGGGACCTCGCCACATAATGCTCCCTTGTCTGATTCTGCATCAGACAAAAGTGTTAAAAACCGGTCGGCCAGAACTGTAGTCACTGTAGACAGCATCACTTCAAATTTGTCCATTTGGCGGGTAGCGTTGTCTTCTGCTTTAGACGTGCAAATGTCCTTAGGCAACACCTTCCCTGCAAGCATACTAGAAAGGAATGCTCCATTCTTCTTTGTAAGAGCAAACATGACTGAAGGTACAGCGAGACATCACAGATTCATTCACATTTCAATGAGCATAAGATAAGAAAGAGAGCCTCCTCCGCCGCCACGTTTGACTGACGGATTGCTGCTGAAACACCTGTTTCCCTGTCCTCCGACCGCAGCGCCGCTTGTCGACGCGACAGGACGCTCGGTACTTTGTCATGTTAATGCAGTCTGCCTGTCCGTGAGGACGAGGCAGTGAATGAGACGACAAGCGGTGCCACCGGGCGAAAAGGGTCCATATCAGGGGGATATCTTTTACATTACACATTTTTGATATTCTTTACAGACCATTTCCAATGCGTATTTTGAGTTTTGTGGATTTGCATCGTCCTGACAAATTCGGGAATCCAGATGTGCCTTTTAGACCTATATGATATTGGGATTACTCTGAATATCACACATGGACTAATTCAATATCCTGAGATATGTGACATCCTATTTTCTCTCTTCATGTTGACAAATACTGACTGTGTATATTGCATATCTGTGCTTCCTCAGCACATTCAAGATAGGAAGCTATATTGATTCCGGATATGCTTCTCCTGGCTGAGGTCCCTACGAGGATCTTGATATGCTTTTTGATATGCTGAAAATAAGGACGATTTCTGATGAGTTTCTTAGTTTTCAGCATCTGCTCAATAATTTGACAAATATGATATCCTTATTTTTTTTTTATGCAAAAGTTATTTTTTGATTCCCTCCAGATATCACACATGGTATGGCTCATTAGATATCATACATGGTATGGATATTGACTCATTAGATATCCTAAGATAGGCCCATGTGGATATCTTGCTTTCTCTATATGATATCAACAACTGACAGTAGGCCTACAAAGTATATTTTCTCAGCACATACAATGCATACAGTTGAAGTCGGAAGTTTACGTACACTTAGGTTGGAGTCATTAAAACTCATTTTTCAACCACTCCACAAATTTCTTGTTAACAAACTATAGTTTGGCAAGTCGGTTAGGACATCTACTTTGTGCATAACACAAATAATTTTTCCGACAATTGTTTACAGACAGATTATTTCACTTATTTCAATGTATCACAATTCCAGTGGGTCAAAAGTTTACATACACTAAGTTGACTGTGCCTTTAAACAGCTTGGAAAATTGCAGAAAATTATGTAATGGATGTAGAAGCTTCTGATAGGCTAATTGACATAATTTGAGTCAATTGGAGGTGTACCTGTGGATGTATTTCAAGGCCCACCTTTAAACGCAGTGCCTCTTTGCTTGATATCATGGGAAAATCAAAATTAATCAGCCAAGACCTCAGAAAAACAATTGTAGACCTCCACAGGTCTGGTTCATCCAAGGGAGCAATTTCCAAATGCCTGAAGGTACCACGTACATCTGTACAAACAATAGTACGCCGGTATAAACACCATGGGACCATGCAGCTGTCATACCGCTCAGGAATGAGATGCGTTCTGTCTCCTAGAGATGAACGTACTTTGGTGCGAAAAGTGCAAATCAATCCGAGAACAACCGCAAAGGACCTTGTGAAGATGCTGGAGGAAACAAGTACAAAAGTATCTATATCCACAGTAAAACGAGTCCTATATCGACATAACCTGAAAGGCCACTCAGCAAGGAAGAAGCCACTGCTCCAAAACTGCCATAAAGAAGCCAAACTACGGTTTGCAACTGCACATGGGGACAAAGATCGTGCTTTTTGGAGAAATGTCCTCTGGTCTGATGAAACAAAAATAGAACTGTTTGGCCATAATGACCATTGTTATGTTTGGAAAAAGGAAAAAGGGGGATGTTTGCAAGCCGAAGAACACCATCCCAACCGTGAAGAACGGGGGTGGCAGCATCATGTTGTGGGGGTGCTTTGCTGCAGGAGGGACAGGTGCACTTCACAAAATAGATGGCATCATGAGGACGGACAATTATGTGGATATATTGAAGCAACATCTTAAGACATCAGTCAGGAAGTTAAAGCCTGGTCACAAATGGGTCTTCCAAAAGGACAATGACCCCAAGCATACTTCCAAAGTCGTGGCAAAATGGCTTAAGGACAACAAAGTCAAGGTATTGGAGTGGCCATCACAAAGCCCTGACCTCAAACCTATAGAAAAGTTGTGTGCAGAACTGAAAAAGTTTGTGCGTGCAAGGAGGCCTACAGTTACCTGACTCAATTACACCAGCTCAGTGAGGAGGAATGGGACAAAATTCACCCAACTTATTGTGGCTACCCAAAATATTTGACCCAAGTTAAACAATTTAAAGGCAATGCTACCAAATACTAATTGAGTGTATGTAAACTTCTGACCCACTGGGAATGTGATGAAAAAAATAAAAGCTGAAATAAATAATTCGCTCTACTATTATTCTGACATTTCACATTCTTAAAATAAAGTTAACCTTTATTCCTAAATGACCTAAGACAGGGAATTTTTACTAGGATTAAATGGAATTGTGAATAACTGAGTTTAAATGTATTTGGCTAAGGTGTATGTAAACTTCCTACTTCAACTGTATGCTCTTGACTGAAGTCCATATCAGGATCTTGATATGCATTTTGATTTTCTAAATGAGGACAATTTCTGATGCTTATTTGAGTTTTGAGGGCATGCTCAATAATTTGATAAATATCAAATCCATATCATTCTTTCAGAAACTTGATGTAATTTTTATATAAAGGCACGTGCAAACCCCAAACTAAAAGCACTGTAACTGGTAGCCTAGCAACAAAAATCACGTCTCATTTCCTGTGGAGTTCCAAATATATATTTTTTTTATTTGGGGCCACAAATGTGTGTGTAAACAATGTGTGCTTGAACTGACAACTGGAGAAACAAAGAAGTGAGAAGCTGTTCAGAAAATATCTCAAATAAGTTAGAGCTAATTTGAGATGTTTTATTTATCTACTAACTAGAATCAAGAATAATGAGGGTAGACTGTGGTGTAAATGGTGCTTCCAGGTTTAGCTGTGTGTGTGTGTGTGTGTGTGTGTGTGTGTGTGTGTGTGTGTGTGTGTGTGTGTGTGTGTGTGTGTGTGTGTGTGTGTGTGTGTGTGTGTGTGTGTGTGTGTGTGTGTGTGTGTGTGTGCGCTGGTATCACTCACTACAGAGACAGCCCTTACAAAAAAAGAGATGCATGAGTTATTGAAACTTGAAGCTTTTAGGGTCATCAAATACATTAACATAATTAACCATGTTAAGTTTGGCATTGATATCTTAAAGAAATCAGGATACTTAACAATTCACTTATTTTGACTATGTAACGCTAATGCTTAACATAATAAAACAATTTAAAACTTATCATGGACTACAAGTCAGATTCATTCAAAATTTGGACTCATCATAATAGTCCCTAAAGAGTTTGAGAAAATAACGTTGGTCCATTCAAAGAGGATGGACTATACACTATACAAGTATTTTGGTTTTTGGTATTTTATTAGGATCCCCATTAGCTGTTGCAAAAGCAGCAGCTACTCTTGCTGGGGACAACACAAAACATGTAACATACTGTAATACAGAATGACATAATACAGAACATCAGTAGACAAGAGGACAGGACTACATAAATTATTTTAAAAGGCACACGTAGCCTACATATCAATGCATACACACAAACTATCTAGGTTAAATAGGGGAAAGGCGTTGTGCCGCAAGGTGTTGCTTTATCTGTTTTTTGAAACCAGGTTTGCTGTTTATTTGAGCAATATGAGATGGAAGGAAGTTCCATGCAATAAGGGCTCTATATAATACAGTACACTTTCTTGAATTTGTTCTGGATTTGGGGACTGTAGATGCTAATATGCTCAAATATGCAAAAAATCTTCTTGTCATAAACCATAAAACCAAATTACACGTGAACTTAGTTTGAGATAAGCTAAGTTATTGGTCAAAATAAGTTATTGATATATCAAAAATCCGAGTTTACGTGTCCATTAAATGGTTAGTAAAAGGCACTGTGGGTTGTATTTATAGTGGTTTAAAATTTTGTTTTAAAATTTAATATTTTTAGGTTTGCCTGTTTTGCATGTTATTTTGGCATTAATACGTGTCACATATCAGTTTGCAAACAATGTAAAATTCATACACTACCTTTCCAAAGAAAACTATTTTGCAATTATGTTGCCACAGCTGAAAACTGTTGTCCTGATTAAAGAAGATTTTCTTTGCAACTCTGCCTTGAAGGCCAGCATCCCAGAGTCACCTCTTCACTGTTGACATTGAGACTGGTGTTTTGCAGGTACAATTTAATGAAGCTCCCAGTTGAGGACTTGTGAGGCGTTTGTTTCTCAAACTAGACACTCTAATGTACTTGTCCTCTTGCTCAGTTGTGCACCGGGGCCTCCTACCCCTCTTTCTATTCAGGTTAGAGCCAGTTTGCGCTGTCCTGTGAAGGGAGTAATACACAACATTGTACGAGATCTTCAGTTTCTTGGCAATTTCTCACATGGAATAGCCTTCATATTTCAGAACAGGTCATTTTGAGCCTGTAATCGAACCCACAAATGCTGATGCTCCAGATACTCAACTAGTCTAAAGAAGGCCAGTTGTATTTCTTCTTTAATCAAAACAAACGGTTTTCAGCTGTGCTAACATAATTGCAGAAGGGTTTTCTAATGATCAATTAGTCTTTTAAAATGATAAACTTGGATTAGCTAACACAACATGCCATTGGAACACAGGAATGATGGTTGCTGATAATGGGCCTCTGTACGCCTATGTAGATATTCCATAAACATTCTGCCGTTTCTAGCTACAATAGTCATTTACAACATTAACAATGTCTACACTGTATTTCTGATCAATTTGATGTTATTTTAATGGACAAAAAAATTGCTTTTCTTTCAAAAACAAGGACATTTCTAAATGACCCCAAACTTTTGAACGGTAGTGTATTGAGTTAATAAAGTCGCATACAAACATGGTCTCATTTTTGTTTTCTTGAGTAAGGCAGCTCCAACATGCGGGGGATTCAGCTATCATGATGGAGATCAAAGGTGCCGGCTATCCAAAGGTTTCAAGACCCCCCCCCCCCCCCCTCCTGTGGGAGTTAGCCAGTTTTATGCCGATCGTAAATACCTTGCAGGAACTCTCTCTCCCACTCTGCAGAAATGAGTGTTAAAAATCCCCTTGTTACAACAGAGAGAGATGTTGCAGCACTGTAACATCAAAAGGTTGGACATTGAAACAATATTTCTAACATAAATAATGTGGGAAATGGTTGGTGGGACTTAAACAATAATGATATCAAATCAGTTGTTGTTTTGTGATATCGTTATGACGTTGTACATATTCAAGGGCTCAGGTTTACATCTAAATGTTGTAAAACTTATATGATTAAATATAAAAATATTTGTGAGAAGATGAAATGTGATTTTAGCCTTCTAAATGAGATAGTTGTTTTTCATATAGACTTTTGCCATGTCAGGAATCATGCCCACGTGAGCACAGACATGGCGGCAACGTGATGAAACCGCCCTCCAATGCGAGTGTTTAAAAGGACTCACTGGAGAATTAACATACTATACCAGCGTGGCCGATAGCGTGAGTTGAACGGTACGAAATGGTTAGAAACTCTGAAACTTTCAACAGAGAGGAAGAAAATCTCTGTAGACCAGTACATTGCCAGGTTGCTACTGGCGTGTAAAATGGTTCTAGCTGTACCCTGAATAATCAACCATTGAGACCAGTATACGGATGGTGTTGAGCCGGACGCAACGAATGGTTAGACTCTACCAGACCAGAAAATGGTAAGACTCAAACTCTCGAGTTAAGAAGATAAAGACTACATTGGAACATTCAGTCTGCAGCTGTTGAAGTACTTTAGTCTAGTAAACTCGACCGAGGACCACTGCGTTTCTACTTTTGATTGATCCAATCTAACGAAGACAAGACGGAAAGAACATTTCCCTCCCACCATCATGTGGTACTCTGATGGATCCAGGCTAATGAACACTTCCAGAACAAAGAAAGCCTACTACCACAATTACTAAGTACATTGTGACCTCTGGTGGACAACCAGAGACTTACACACCCAGAGATTTCTGTCGAACTACTCTCCACAGACTGATCGAGTGATTTCAACAGTGCGAGACGACAAAGACATACAAGCGTAAATATGTACATTACATTTCTAAATCCGAATGAGCGGTTGTTAGGGTGTTAAATATCCATATTTATGATGAGCGTATTATTCAACTGTATGTACGATAGTTTAATTCCTTTGTCTCTCCTTCTCCTGCTCTTTCTCCCCCCCCCCTTTCATTGTGTAACAAGTCGTCATATCAGGTTAGTCCACTAGGGACTGTTCATTGCATTATGTAGTAATCAATGCATAATCTATCCTGTGTGTGTTTATGTAATTCTGTGTGATTATTTAGTTAGTTACTAAAAGCCAATTTGTGTATCGCTGAGCATCATACTTTCAAAATCTTATCTAGCAGTCATCATCATGAATCAAGTCGACAATCTCCTGGAAAATCCTATGTAATCCTTGTCATATGAAGATAAATAATGAAGAGAAATTATCGGTGCTCATCGGCCATTGGACATTAACATTACGCAACAAGTTGGAAATCGCAAATTCAACAATGAGTGGTTTGAAAGGAATCAGGGCTTAAGGGGCTCTTTTCCTAGTTTAAAATGATAAACATTCAACATTGGCCATGCTGTCAATGAAGCATGAATTGTGCCGCGCACAAAACAACTGTTAATTCGGACCTGCAAAAACTTGACTTCATTGAGTTCAAGACAATTGGGAATTCTGGAAAAATTAGCTCTGACTGGGAAATACGTTTTGAACGGTCATCCAACTCGGAAGCTGGGAACTCTGGCCTCTTTTTAGAGCTATGACATGAAGATCAATGACATCATCATGATTCGACCTTGTTTTTTTTTCAGAGTTCCCAGTTGTCTTGAAAACACCATAAATCCAGAGAATGCCAGACTTTGATGACAAAATTTGCCCACGAAGGACCGCCGCGCCACCTTCCTGTTCAAGTGAGCACAGCATAACAAGGTGAGTCCAAAAATGTCTTGTATGCTGCTGCATAAATGATGTAATATGCCAGGGAGATATGTATACTGTAGCTAAGAAAGTAATACTAAGTGCATGTTGTGTAGTAAGCTGTTAGTAGCCCATGTGCCTCACCCTAATAATTTGGTCTATTTACTCTTCTTAATTTTGCCTATTGTTCTGACTTGGTGGTGCACATGTAGGCTATAATCTGTTTTAGAGAAATGTAATCATCAAATGTTGTAAGAACTTTCATTGTGTGCTTATATGCCCCCTTTATTTATCCTACGGTTCGGACTTGGTGTACAGGGAGAACACTGTAAGAACGGCCCATGTTCTGAATTCTGTTGCTGTATGTTTCAAAAGTGCTAAACAAATGGTTATATTGACTACGTCCGTCCTAGCTCGCTCATTGATGTCTTAATTGAAATTACGGATTGCCTCTTATCTGCTTGTCATCCCCCTTATGCCATACTTTGTACATCTCAATTGTCAGTAGAAACCACATTTGTTTAACCTGTCTAGCCCCGGAGTTCCGCTAGCGGAACTCCTCCCACATTCCACTGAAAAGGCAGAGCACGAAATTCCCCCCCAAAAATTGGGAAATATTTAACTTTCACACATTAACAAGTCCAATACAGCAAATGAAAGATAAACATCTTGTGAATCCAGTCAACATGTCCGATTTTTTAAATGTTTTACAGCGAAAACACCACGTATATTTATGTTAGCTCACCACCAAATACAAAAAAGCACAGACATTTTTCACAGCACAGGTAGCTTGCACATAACCAACCAAACTAACCAAGAACCAACCAAACTAACCAAGAAACAACTTCATCAGATGACAGTCTTATAACATGTTATACAATAAATCTATGTTTTGTTCGAAAAATGTGCATATTTGAGGTATAAATCAGTTTTACATTGCAGCTACCATCACAGCTACCATCACAAATAGCACCGAAGCAGCCAGAGTAATTATAGAGACCAACGTGAAATACCTAAATACTCATCATAAAACATTTCTGAAAAATGCATGGTGTACAGCAAATGAAAGACAAACATCTTGTGAATCCAGCCAATATTTCCGATTTTTTAAGTGTTTTACAGCGAAAACACAATATAGCATTATATTAGCTTACTACAATAGCCTACCACACAACAGCATTGATTCATGGCAACAGTATTGATAGCGACAAAACCAGCAAAAGATATTAATTATTTCACTAACCTTCATAAACTTCATCAGATGACAGTCCTATAACATCATATTACACAATACATATATGGTTTGTTCGAAAATGTGCATATTTAGAGCTGAAATCCGTGGTTATACATTGAGAAAACTTAGCTTCTTTTTCCCAGAATGTCCGGATATATTTCTGACACTCACCTATTCTGACCAAATAACTATTCATAAACTTTACAAAAAAATACATGTTGTATAGGAAATGATAGATACACTAGTTATTAATGCAATCGCCGTGTTAGAATTCTAAAAATAACTTCAGTACGACATGCAGCTTACGTTATAGCGAGAGAGCGCCCAAAATCTGGGCGCAAACTAATAGTAAACATGTTCGACAGATATATGAAATAACATCATAAATGGGTCCTACTTTTGATGATCTTCCATCAGAATGTTGTACAAGGGGTCCTTTGTCCAGAACAATCGTTGTTTTCCCTCTCGATTTAGCAAGCAAAACTAGCCAAGTGGCGCTAAGCTCTCCTTCGTGAACAAACGCAGAGAACGGAACACGCCAAAACTCCCGAAAAAAAATCAATAATCTGATTCAACTATATTGAAAAAACATACTTTACGATGATATTATCACATTTATCAAATAAAATCAAAGCCGGAGATATTAGACGTCTATAGCGAATGCTTTTCAGAAGCCAATACTGATGACCTTTATGCGTCTTCCTGAACAAAGGAATTCGGGGTCATGTCATTCCAAGCTCTCTCTTTTGACCATAGAAATACCTAGAAACCCCATTTCACCTCTCACAGCCTATTGACATCTAGTGGAAGGCGTATGAAGTGCATGTATAGTCATATATTTCAAGCAAATTGATAGGGAGGCCCTGGAACAGAGCCTCGATTTCAGATTTTTCACTTTCTGACAGGAAGTTTGCTGCAAAATGAGTTCTGTTTTACTCACAGATATAATTCAAATGGTTTTAGAAACTTGAGAGTGTTTTCTATCCAATAGTAATAATAATATGCATATTGTACGAGCAAGAATAGAGTACGAGGCCGTTTAAATTGGGCACGATTTTTCCCCAAAGTGAAAATAGCGCCCTCTATCCTCAACAGGTTTTTAAGCAAGTCAGCCATATCAGCTATGTTTTTTTTAAAGGCAGTAAATGAGGCTGAATGAACTGTTTCGCTGCCAGACAAGGCTCCGCTGATAGCCCGGTGTAGCAGTGGTAAGGTGTTGGGACTGCTGTTGGGACTCTGTAGGTTTGTGGGCACCTTTGTCACCGTTATAATGCAGGTAATGTATTGTTTAGTGTTGTGTTGTGTAGTGGCTTTGCTGGCATGCATCCAACTGTTTATTTTTTTGGCCCCACCAACATTTACATGCTAAAATCTCCAATGAGATGTGCACTTGTTGGATTATTTTGGATAATCCAAAAATAGTCTTATGTAGTTGTTCTATATTGAATTCAGGAAAGGAATATATTCTGACACGCAACACTGAGTTTGTGGATCAGCAGATTATATTTTTGGAAAAGTGAGGAAAAAAAGTTGAATTCTTAATTGCCAGCAATGGCAACAGCCATGTGAATCATCTTGTCACAAACTCAATGATCTCTCAAAGCTGCCACCAAATCACCAGCTGAGTCATACACTGAAGAAAGTGGAGTGTCAGTTATATTCACACATGGGGACAGACAGGAGATAATATGCCAGAGCCGAAATGATGACACATTTCAGCCTGGCCTCAAAGATTAGGCGTAACACAGTAAATGTAAATCTGTGACACTAAAATGTGTATGTTACAATAGACAAAAGGTTTTTAAGTCAAAAACTAAAGGTTGGAGGTTGGTCGGGGTGGATGGGTGGGCGTATTAAATAAAGGTTGCGTGTTTGAAAAACATCACGGACTACTTTAGCATTTTAATTAAATTAGCAATTTTGCAACTACTTACTACTTTTTAGCTTTTTTGCAAATACTTAGCAGGTTAGCTAACCCTTCCCCTAACCCTAACCTTAACCCCTAACTCCTAACCCTAACCTTAACCCCTAACCCCTTGCCTAGCTAACGTCAACCATCTAGCTAACGTTAGCAACAACAAAGTGGAATTCGTAACATATCATATGTTTAGCAAATTCCTAACATATCATACAAATTGCAATTCGTAACATATCATACAAATTGTAATTCATAACATATCATACGAAATGGATGATGGACATACACAAATTAATACATACCATATGAAATTTAACATATCATACTTAATGCAGGGAGACAGATTTATGTTTGCTATGTTATGTCTATCCCTGAGTCCAGGTTGCACATTTACACTGTGTTCCAATAGAAATAGACAAGAGCATTCTGGAACATGGAGCCCCGGGACCATAACCACAAACTGATCTAGGACCATGTCATCTTATTCATTATCATCTATAGGCCAAACCAGATGCTAGATCAGTACTATTCCGAGACTAGTTTTGAATACAGGCCCTGATAGAACCACTTTCCCATGAAGCATCTCAACAAAGTGCCCAATGCCTTTAGCGGAAAGAGGTTGAGCTCCCACGTATGACAGAGCCCAGCTAAGCATCTCTCTATGAGTCTGCCAATGTATTAGAACTTTCAGAGAGAGCGGCCTGCCATTGAGAAATAGACTATTTCTGCAAGGGAAAAGGATTCATATAGCCTTTTGAATGTTATACCCCCAGCCCCAGATCTCTCTCTACACTTTGTTGAAACTATTTAGTATTCTGATCCTAAGGCCTGGTCTCTTGGCAGTAGCCACTGGACAACAACTGTCAGGTTGAGGATTACTGTAAACCTAACTTGAATCCACGGTCATACATTCACAGGAATCACCACAATCATACATTTCTTTTGCACCAGTCTGTATTGTCTGTATTATTTGCTCCGAAGTTTTTCTCCATCTGATTTTTCCTCGCTTCCAAGCTTTTCTGGAAATACCTAATGATACTGATAGCACACATTCCCCTTTTTCTAGGAAAGCTGTTTCTCCTTGTTTCTAAGAAACGTGTAATTGTGCATGTAAGATGAAATTGGCCAACAAAAAGTACGCTTGACATACACAAATGCTATTCAAAATCAACCTTTCAATATAATCTGCACACTGTCTAAAAATGTTTTTTATATGTGTGTGAATTTCCCAAAAATATATACACTGAGTGTGCAAAACATACCTGCTATGATCCCTACTTACAGATGTTTATTTCAACTATCAGCAGGACAATAGGGAATAAATATAAACTGAATGACAGAGCATGGGGACTGGTCTTTATAAATCAATAAGATTTTTGATGTGTAAATGTAAGGATTATTTTGCTCTTCACTCGCAGTCACTTAGGAGCCTAGGCCTACTCCGCACCGGTCACGTTGTACAGAGCCATATTTTCCTAACTGAAACCCTTAATTAAATCGCTTTAGCCGTGATTGTAAAATTAATCAAGGCTCACTTTGTTATTTTTTTTTATAACTAAAATGCTTGACTGTATTTAAAGACATGGATGACTTGTATGCTGTGTGATGACATGCACAAATTACTAAGTGATTGATTGATGTACTGTATATTTAAGTAGGCCTTTATGCCAATAAGAAAGTTACACTAAAACAGCTACAGTAACAAATGCATTTTCGTTTTTTTCTTGGAATGGAAAAACCATAATATTCATCAAATGAATCAAGCTACATTTCTAAAAATCAATCCCATATATTATATGTTCTATTCAAGGCTCCCTTTGACTCTTAGGCCTACGGCGCCATGTCATTTCAATAACTTCGCTTGACGCAACTTTTAAAGGAAGAACCACTGTAACAATCCCCCCCTGCTGATGAAATAGAGGCTGCATCCCAAAAGGCACCCTATTCCCATAGGGCTCTGATATAAAGTAGTGCACTATATAGGGGATTGGGTGCCATTTGGGATGCAATCCCTTTCAGACTTTAATCAAGTCTAGGTTTGTTCACTCATTTAGCTCAGACCTCTTCCCAATTGACTCAGGTCGCAATAAACACAAGAGTGTTTCTCATCCACTACAAAACTGCATTCATTCCCCCTGATTAATAATCCCTAAGAGTCTATTGACGCACATGTGTTTAATATAAAAATCCCCATCAAAATGTGTCCGTTTAAGATCGAGATATCTTTTCTTTTTTTGTAGCATTGGCTGTTTCTCAATCCACCGCATCCGCCTACTGTATGTCGGCTTTCCGCCTCTGCAGTAGAGCTACAGCAGTGTTTGTCAGACCATGAGACATCCCCAAATTTTTCTCACGAAATCGGCTGTGGTGTCCATCTCCATTTTGCTCTACAACCCCCACAAGTGAAGGTAACCCATACAAACAAAATGGAAGAATGGAGGTAGTTTTGTGCCCCCAAAAAATAAGAGGTTAAATGTGACCAAAAATATAGAATTTTCCCTAAACTTATATCTCCTAGATATAGGACAGACACATCAAAACCTTACTCCTTTGATTGTCTTTTTTGCCATTTATGAATGTGTTATTCTATGGATTTCTATGGGCTATAGTAGTAAATATGTATATTTTATACCTAAAGGAGTCCTAAAATTCTAAATCAAATAGCTAAATGATCCATTGTATGACTATCTTAAAACAATTCCATATGTTAGCTTAGTACACCCCCTGCCCCCCCAACAGCTTAGACTTTTAGAGGTTTTTAACTGCCCAATACGAGTCATGCTACAACCCTAAAGGCATCAATTCAAAAACCAATCCACACCCTGCTCAAGTTTTTCCCCCTCAGTTTAGGGAAACAGTACAGGCAAATTAAGTGATTAGATCCATTTCCAGGGTACTGTAATTGCATGTTCTTCTTGACGAACACCTGCGTGTTGACATTGCCCCACGTCTTATTCAAACAACCTTGTTGCAGTAATGCTTAGGCAGATGTTAGCATTAGCGCTAGCACTCGAGGAGCAGTCCAGATGTCTACTTCAGCCTGTTCTGGGGAAGAAGTGGAGCAGATTGTAATGGTGTGTTTGGATAATCAGGATCCATATTATGCCAGGGAAAACACACCCGCGCACTATTGTACTTTCTGGCTCGTTCTCTACCCTTCTGTCCTCCTGCTTCCTATGCTTGGCCATGTGTTCTATGTGATTACTTTAAGCTGTCTCTTTGAAAGAAGGACAAAAATGTGCTTAAATGGGTATTTTAGGTCAAAGAAAGGGCAGCGCTTTTTAACATTGTATCCCTTCGGACACCAAATGTCCCTGAAGAGTATAATGTCGCCCTTATGGTTATCTCATTATAGGTGAGCATACCCAAAGGCCCCTGTACCACATTAAGGCCTCTAAAAAACAGAAGTTAGATGCCAAAAAAACACAACTAGGCTGAAATCCTCTGCAGTAGATGCAGCTACAATGGGCACGTCAAAACTGATAATCAAATGTGATTTCTCTCCAAGTAGTCTGTGTGCTTGGTGGTCCCATAGGCTTTCACGGTAGATCAGTCTGTTCTTGTCCCACTTTCCAGCAGCCCCACAGCGCGCTGTCTAGCGTGAGGAAACGGCCCCCCTCTAAGCAGATCCCTAGAGATATCAAACAGTGCTGCCACTCACCTCGGAGATGGGGCGGTTTGGATTTCATCCCTCCATCTTTTTTTCCCTCTATCAGATCCAATCCACCGTGCAAATCCAATCCACCCTGCAAATCCAATCCACTGACAACCATCCATATATTTGATTCCCAGGGACTACAGATGAAAATGAGCCATCTAGCTATATTTGGTGCAGTGGCATGTTGTACATGGTCCCTGACAAATAAAATAATAAAATAATAATCTGGGATGTCTGGTTTCGGTCTGCGGCCCACTCGCGTTGTTTGTTTTGGTGGAGATCATTATTTATCTTTGTCTATTTACCTCCTTTAACCTAAGAAGTCACAGGCTGCAGCCTATTTTAGGAGTGAAATTAGGAGTGAGTTGACACTATATTTGATGCTAAAGATATCATTCCAGTAAAGGGAAGTGAGGAATGGTTTCTGATGCGAGCTCCAGCTGCCTGGGCTGAATAAAAATAATGTTGTATTGAGATTCATGACCAGAACTACATTGTTGGGACCGTCAGCGATATTTAGACAGATTTGTGTGTATTAGGTATGTGTTGTGAAATTGTAAGATATTACTTGTTAGATATTGCTGCACTGTTGAAGCTAGAAGCACAAGCATTTCGCTAACACCCGCAATAACATCCGCAAAACACGTGTATGTGACAGATATCGTTCGATTTGATTCGATTTGAGGTCTGTGCGATAATTGATGTGCTCCTCGAGGTCTAAGTGTTACTCCACGCCATAATTGAAAGTGACTAATTCGGTTTACACATATTTATGTCTCCCACAGGTCTTAGGAAGCCTAATGTTTGGGACTTAAGTGCCTCCAGTGTTTTCAGCAGCTGCCATTTAGGAAGGAGAGGCCGTAATAATGGCGACTGTAGCTCGGCTCACACAAAGGCGGCTACACACCACAATAATTGACGATTAGAGACCACACGCTGGTGTTGGAGTATTGTGGGCCCGGCCCGAGATAATTACGTTAATACGAAACACCCCACGGCAGAGATCAGAACAGCTGGCGCATGAACGGTAGCGCCCCTGGCTTGCCATCACCACGGTGACGCTTCTGGGATGTGGGCCGTCACCATGAGAAACCATCCCGCAGTCCTCTTGTGTGTCTAGTGAGACCAGTTTAATCCCCTCAACAGGGCAACCGGGGCATTGGGGTGAGGGCTATAGTGGACACTGACTTGGAATGCTATACTGAAAGGGGTGAGGGCTATAGTGGACACTGACTTGGAATGCTATACTGAAAGGGGTGAGGGCTAGAGTGGACACTGACTTGGAATGCTATACTGAAAGGGGTGAGGGCTATAGTGGACACTGACTTGGAATGCTATACTGAAAGGTGAGGGCTATAGTGGACACTGACTTGGAATGCTATACTGAAAGGGGTGAGGGCTAGAGTGGACACTGACTTGGAATGCTATACTGAAAGGGGTGAGGACTATAGTGGACACTGACTTGGAATGCTATACTGAAAGGGGTGAGGGCTATAGTGGACACTGACTTGGAATGCTATACTGAAAGGGGTGAGGGCTAGAGTGGACACTGACTTGGAATGCTATACTGAAAGGGGTGAGGGCTAGAGTGGACACTGACTTGGAATGCTATACTGAAAGGGGTGAGGGCTAGAGTGGACACTGACTTGGAATGCTATACTGAAAGGGGTGAGGGCTAGAGTGGACACTGACTTGGAATGCTATACTGGAAGGCCTGATAGTTGGTCCCGCGCAGGATGCGAGATATACAAACGGTCCGTTTATGACACCATTCACAGTAACAGCCTTGCTCCCAAACTGGCAGGGGGAAACACGTTCCTGTGTGGTGGTGACTTCGTACTTGACTGTCTCAAACGTCTCCCAAGAGGCCACAGAGCGTAACTGGGAGATGTACCTGTTGTTCCACTGCCCACGTTACATAAGGGCAAGAACAGGCCTCAGGCTGTGTACCATTCAGGTATAGCTGCTCTTGTCAGCATTAAAATAATTCAGACTGCTGTCTGTACGTCTGTCCGTCTGTCCGTCTGCCTCTCTGCTTTCCCTCCAACTTCCAGGGTAATACATTTTGTGCCTTTGCCTATTATTGCCAATACAATATTTAATATGTAGTAAAATGACATTGTTTGGCTGCTCCCCCCTCCCTTCCCTGGTGTTAACGGGAGGTTTTCAAAATATAACTTTTTCCAAGAATAACTAGATATTTTATGTTACTGTAGGCAATTTTTTTTTTGATTTTAATTTTTTTTTTCACCGAAGACCTTCATAAACACAGTTCAAGGATTTTCTGATAGCATATATGCAATGTATTTATTAGACTGTTAGAATGTGTGAGTCAAAATCCTGAGTCAAAATCAAAGTGGGGTCCCTCGAGGCCTGGCTTTTCTAGTGTTAATGTGAGGCATACAGTACAGGTGCCTCTAGACTCCAGCCATCTCTGCTGTCCAGTGTGTGTATAACTTTCATCTGGTTTAACCCTATCTTTAACCCTATGATGCAGCAGAAGGCAGTACGTGTGCGTGTGTGCGTGTGTGCGTGTGTGCGTGTGTGCGTGTGTGCGTGTGTGTGTGTGTGTGTGTGTGTGTGTGTGTGTGTGTGTGTGTGTGTGTGTGTGTGTGTGTGTGTGTGTGTGTGTGTGTGTGTGTGTGTGTGTGTGTGTGTGTGTGTGTGTGTGTGTGTGTAAAACAATGCACGGTTTGGGCAGCTTTATACCGAATTGCTGTGGGAGTGGATTTATTTAGAGTCTGTGTATCTCATCTGACCTTCTCATAGCTTCTCCATGTCATAACAACTAAGTAATGAATGGTTCATGTTTTTGTCTCCATCAAATAATTACAAATAAATACAATGAGGAATAATCTGACACGTAGAATATTTACTCACTCAACAGACGCACAAGCGCACACACACAGACACAAACACAAGATACACACAAACACACACACACACACAATTACTCAATTTCAATAGCTCTCTCAGGATTGAAGAGAATCCTTGAGTGTAACTGGGCCTTAATTCTTAACAGCGGCCGTCAAGAGCGACATAGACAAACAATATTCTTTGAGTCTGAAGTATATCCGCCCAACTCAGGTGAACACGTCTAATGGTTGATCTGATTTAGTCTGAATACATATAGAATAGAGAGACTTGGTGGACTGAAAGGTTGGCCTTGCAATTTAAACAACCAATTGAACCAGTCTAGCGTAAACACTTCATCCCCCCCCAGTCTGTTCAGTTACTCAGTTCTTTATTTCTGTACGCAGAGCAACTCATTAAAGTTCTAAGTGTGTGTTCCCGACTTTGGCTTGCCATACGCGGTTAGAGAGGGTTTTGTATCACACGTTCTGTTTCTCGAAGCAAGACTTTGGAGCCCTAATGAGCCAGTGTTTGCCTTCTTTTGTATCTCCGGCTCCCTCTTTCGCTCAGCTAAATAACCCTCTGCCTCCTCGCTCAGCAATGAGGAAGTTCAAAGGACCAATACAGAGAGGCAGGCTCAAACAGCTAACACACACACCGTTCCCGAGTAATCGAGTTATACTTTTTCAGGCTGTGCTGTACAATACTCAGGAGAAAGGTCTTTGAAAATGCTGGTTTTTTGAGGAATTGCGCTCTAACTTTGTTTTTAAGCAGTGCTAGCGAGTTTTGATTCCGTTCCTGTACGAGCTCTCACTCCCTCTTGTTGCCTATCCTCCCCAAACACAAACATTCCTGTTTTATATCTGTCTCATAACGCAAGTTATTCCTTTTCTCATTTTGACTTCAAGTTCTTCTGCGAAGGGGTTTGAGTGTGGGCCATGAATGTGCTATTTGTTTCTTTGAAATAAATGTATTCTGGGTGGTGGGTCCAGGACATGCTGTCCTAAAAACGTCATGGAGCAGATAGAGAACTAGTTTAGGATTTAGACCAGATCTCTTCTCCTCGTTGCGTTCACATTAGTCTTCTGGTGTCTCTGACTGTAGAGTACACATTTAGCTGTCGGCCTCCAACTCATACATACTGTATATACATGAAATAACATATTCAACATACATACACATTGACTATTTAGAGAGAGAGAGAGAGAGAGAGAGAGAGAGAGAGAGAGAGAGAGAGAGAGAGAGAGAGAGAGAGAGAGAGAGAGAGAGAGAGAGAGAGAGAGAGAGAGAGAGAGAGAGAGAGAGAGAGAGAGAGAGAGAGAGAGAGAGAGAGAGAGAGAGAGAGAGAGAATAAACCACAAAGACAACATGGCATGAAATGCTTGAATGGGATTATTGTACAACCTCAGGTAAGAGGTAAACGACATACTTTATTGTTAACGTCCATATCAATCCCTCCCCTGTGCTTATAAAGAGTTTTTATGTTCACCAGTGTCACTCTAACAGTCCACTTATCTACGGAATCGCCGCCCAGTGTTGTCTTTTTACTGCCTTTAGCTTCTACAGCACTTCTACTGTAGTTCTACATTCTATCAGGCATTTGTTAGGTAGCTTTCTGCTCAGACAGGTCAGACATGCTGCTCAGACATGGTTACCTGCAGGGGAAATAGAATATATTGAATGTGATGGGGAAAAAATGAAGGATGTTATTTTATGGGGGAAGAACATTGTCTTGTATATGCACATACTGTATGTTCCGTACTATAGTGACCATAGCGAATCCAGTAGTTGTAGCTACGAATGCCAACATTCAATTATATTAGCATAATTATAGCATGCTCGGCTTTGGAGCATTGCCTCGCTTTGATTCCAGTAGCTTTGCTACGGTGGTGTCAGAAGTGGGATCCACCTTGTGTGGGTTCAGAGATCTATTCCGGCTGCCCTGTGAATCCACACCAAAATTGGGTTCAACCCCTAAAGCTCCACCTCATTTGTGTTTATATTGTCTGACTCTTTTGATCAAAAGCCTTCATTGAACACCATGATTAGGTGATCAATAGAATCAAGTGTATTGCTCGGATGGAGCAAAAACCTGCACCCACACCGGCCCTCGTCACCTGATACAGTGGTGCAGACTTCAGTGGACTTTAACTTATGCACTTGTGCGTAATGCAACAGACAGAGAGGTCTTTAATGATGTCGCTTTGATCATGTAACCATGGAGTTTGGGATTATGGTGAGTTCTACTTCCACTGCAGATACACTATTTAATAACGTTAGAGGGCCACATGACAAAATACTTTGCCAGTTCTGGGAACGAGAGTTGTGCTTGGCACGGATTACACAAGGAGGGACATGGATAGTCTGCGTGTGTGTTTGTGTGCATGAATTAATGCACACATTTTTTGGAGCAGTGTATGTGTGTATATTTGTGTGTGTGTGTTTTTGTACTGGGGAGGAAGGGTTAGGGTTAAACATGAACAGACTGCTATCTGTTTTTCAGCTAACTCATTTAAGCCTTAAGACTTTGTAAACACCCTGGGTCACACACACACACACACACACACACACACACACACACACACACACACACACACACACACACACACACACACACACACACACACACACACACACACACACACACACACACACACACACACACACACAGAGAGAAAGACAGATGCGCAATAAAGAGAGACACACAGATTAGATGAGAGGGTCATAGACGTTAGATGGCCACATTGCTGACACACAACCCATCTATCCAGTACGTGAAATGTGGTGTCAGAAGTCGGATGCTTGCTGGTGTTATGGTAGGAATGTCGGATTGGTATGAATGGAGAACTGTGTGTTTACTGTAGATTGTTCATAACAAAACATCGTCATTCAACAGGAAATGGACACCTGGTTTGATTGATTTTCCGGCGAGCTAATGTCTGCACACTTCTGTTTGAGTACACATCAGAAATCTTAGTCTGAAAGTTTGAAAATGATCGCATTTTCTTGAAGATCCTTGTGAGAAAGAGAGCTTTTTGCAGACAAAATGGCTGCATAGATTTTCCTTGGCTACGTTCGTGCTCTGAAATTAACTCTGCACTTAATTATCATCGCTCAGTTGGAATCACCCATGCAAAACCTCCAACAGATGCATTGTTTTTTTTTTGTGTTTTTTCCCCCACCTTTATTTAACCAGGTAGGCCAGTTGAGAACAAGTTCTCATTTACAACTGCGACCTGGCCAAGATCAAGCACAGCAGTGCGACATAAACAACAACACAGAGTTACACACAAACAAACGTACGGTCAATAACACAATAGACAAATCTGTATACAGTGTGTGCAAATGAAGTAAGGAGGAAAGGCAATAAATAGCCCAATAGTGGTGAAGTAATTACAATTTAGCCATTTTGCAGACAAAATTACATTTAAAAAAGTACAACCGCATAAATATAAAACTCATCTGCAGATGAGGATGTGCAAGTAGAAATACTGGTGTGAAAAAGAGCAGAAAAACAAAAACAAAATATGGGGATGAGGTAGATAGTTGGTTGGATGGGCTATTTTCAGATGGGCTGTGTACAGCTGCAGCGATCGGTAAGCTGTTCAGACAGCTGACGCTTAAAGTTAGTGAGGGAGGTATAAGTCTCCAACTTCAGTGATTTTTGCAATTCGTTCCAGTCATTGGCAGCAGAAAACTGGAAGGAAAGGCGGCCAAAGGAGGAGTTTGCTTTGGGGATGACCAGTGAAATATACCTGCTGGAGTGCGTGCTACGAGTGGGTGTTGCTATGGTGACCAGTGAGCTGAGATAAGGCGGAGCTTTACCTAGCAAAGACTTATAGATGACCTGGAGCCAGTGGGTTTAGCAGCGAGTATGTAGCGAGGACCAGCCAACGAGAGCATACAGGTCGCAGTGGTGGGTAGTATATGGGGCTTTGGTGACAAAACGGATGGCACTGTGATAGACTGTATCCAATTTGCTGAGTAGAGTGTTGGAGGCTATTTTGTAAATGACATCGCCAAAGTCAAGGATCGGTAGGATAGTCATTTTTATGAGAGTATTTTTGGCAGCATGAGTGAATGAGGCTTTGTTTCGAAATAGGACGCCGATTCTAGATTTAATTTTGGATTGGAGATGCTTAATGTGAGTCTGGAAGGAGAGTTTAGAGTCTAGCCAGAGACCTAGGTATTTATAGTTGTCCACATATTCTAAGTCAGAACCGTCCAGAGTAGTGATGCTAGTCAGGCAGGCGGGTGCGGGCAACGATTGGTTGAAGAGCATGCATTTCGTTTTACTAGCATTTAAGAGCAGTTGGAGGCCACGGAAGGAGTGTTGTATGGCGTTGAAGCTTGTTTGGAGGTTTGTTAACACAGTGTCCAAAGAAGGGCCAGATGTATACAGAATGGTGTTGTCTGCATTGAGGTGGATCAAAGAATCACCCGCAGCAAGAGCGACATTGTAACGACTCTCGTCGTTGGTTGAAGGAGAGGAGGACCAAATCGCAGCGTGGTATGTATCCATATTTATTTGAATACTTTTTTTAAGACGAACAAAACAATAAACAAAACGAAACCCAACGACGCTACAGTCCTGAACTTGAGAATATATAAAACACAAATAACGCACGAACAGGAACAATCACCCACAAACAAACAGTGAGAACAGCCTACCTTAATATGGTTCCCAATCAGAGACAACGTAAAACACCTGCCTCTGATTGAGAACCATATCAGGCCAATTAGACAACCCTAAACCAATGAAACACATAACATAGAATATACCCACCCAGCTCACGTCCTGACCAACTAAACAAAGACTAAACAAAGGAAATAAGGTCAGGAACGTGACAGACATCATTGATATATACAGAGAAAAGAGTCGGCCCGAGAATTGAACCCTGCGACACCCCCATAAAGACTGTCAAAGGTCCGGACAACAGGCCCTCCGATTTGACACACTGAACTCTATGTGAGAAGTAGTTAGTGAACCAGGCGAGGCAGTCATTAGAGAAACCAAGGCTGTTGAGTCTGCCGATAAGAATACGGTGATTGACAGAGTCGAAAGCCTTGGCCAGGTCGATGAAGACGGCTGCACAGTACTGTCTTTTATCGATGGTGGTTATGATATCGTTTAGGACCTTGAACGTGGCTGAGGCGCACCCGTGACCAGCTCGGAAACCAGATTGCATAGCGGAGAAGGTACGGTGGGATTCTAAATGGTCGGTGATCTGTTTGTTCACTTGGCTTTCGAAGACTTTAGAAGGGCAGGATGGATATAGGTCTGTAACAGTTTGGGTCTAGAGTGTCTTCCCCTTTGAAGAGGGGGATGATCGCAACCGCTTTCCAATCTTTAGGAATCTCAGACGATACGAGAGTTTGAACAGACTAGTAATAGGGGTTGCAACAATGGTGGAGGATCATTTTAGGAAGAGAGGGTCCAGATTGTCTCGCCCGGCTGATTTGTTATTGTTGCTCAGTAAAGCCATTTACCGTTACTGAGGACTCCCACCCCAAACACATGCTCACTCTGGGAGAGAAATGTATGCCCAAAAGTGAGTTGACATTCATTATACATTTCCTAAATGAAGAGCCGAATCAAAAAGTCCTTCACCCACTGATGCCTCAATTTGCTTACTAATGCTCTTATTTTCACACTCCACAACCACAGTGTGTGTGTGTGTGTGTGTGTGTGTGTGTGTGTGTGTGTGTGTGTGTGTGTGTGTGTGTGTGTGTGTGTGTGTGTGTGTGTGTGTGTGTGTGTGTGTGTGTGTGTGTGTGTGTGTGTGTGTGTGTGTGTGTGTGTGTGTGTGTGTGTGTGTGTGTGTGTGTGTGTGTGTGTGTGTGTGCGTGGTTGTGCCTGTATGTTTTCAAATTCTTCTGCAGTGGGCTAAAAGAAGTGAGTGAATTCTGTTCAACATTACTCCCCATGCTTCTACTTAAACCGCCATACTCCATAAACTGCCATAAATTTGTCTGCTTCCTCCAATTCAACTCCACTTAGCCGACACTAATGTATCGTGTCGAACATCCAATGGACCTCCTCTTTCTCCACAGCTCAAATAGATGATTTTCATGCCATCCTTAAATGGGTACAAAGTTTCTAACTGTAAGTGTGTAGGATGCACATCGTGGATGAATGAGAATGGATGACATCGTCAACCATCATCATTAACCATCATTATCGGATTTAATCCACTTGGAGCCGATGGCCGCGTTAATTCCCTCAATTAACATATTTGGTTTGAATAATCATAATGCTGCCGTAAAGGAAATGATTTAATTATGATCAAAATGATCCTGTATTGTTACACTAAGTGCTTTAAATCGATAGAGGGCTATGAGGATATGAAATTCACTCTGATAGAAATTGTGACAACCAGTTGTTTTGAAATAAATCAGACTGAAGGAAAAGTGTGAGTGCGGAATGGAAACGGAAATAGAAAGATTCATCCAATGCAATTTTTCTTACTTTTTGAATCAATTAATTGTTCAAGGGTACTTTCCCACTTGCTTAGCTGTGGTAAATTAGCTGTGGTCAAAAACTGACAAGGAATGTAGTGCCAAAACATTCATTTTTAAACCAAAAAAGGTAAAATGAGATTTCAGTACTTGTGCATACTGTGAACCAAGACAGAAGTTGAGTCAGACACAGCAGCACTTCTTGTTAACACAAGCATTTTCTCCTCTCCAGTCTTTGCTGCTGTGGTCTGTTTTCCCTTGGCTTAGTTAGCTCCCCTCTCTGACTCATCTGCTGTGAATTTCTCCTGCTGAGCCATCCAGCCCTGCTAAGGATGTCTAGGAACCCAGGAAAGGTGGGGGCGAGATGGGGCTGGGATACACAATATGATACTCACTGTATGGCTAGGGTTTGGTGTTATGGTTAGTTATTTAACCCTTATTTGACCAGGTATGTTAATAGGAACCCAGGGAAGGTGGGCAAGCTGAGGCTTGACTGGGATACACAGTATGAGACTTATGGATAGGGTTTGGACTTAGGTTTCCTTTTTTGACCACAGTATGTTGGTGTCTAGGAACCCGGGTAAATCAGGGTCTGGGATATACAGTATGAGACTTACTGTATGGCTGGGGTTTTGTTGTTTAACCCTTGTTTGACCAGGTACAGTATGTCGAAGTCTAGGAACCCTGGGAAGGTGAGGGTGAGATAGGGCTGGGTACACTGTATGATACTTACAGATTTGGACTGGCAAGCTGGGGTGTTAAGGAATCATTATTTAACCCTTGTTTGACCAGCTATAACACGTTGATATCTAGTAGCGACCCAGAAACGGTAGATGGGGTCTCTGATACAGGTTTGGGCTGGTGTATAAACAAACTTTTTTTTTTACTTAACTATGTTGGACAGGTACAGTGTAATGTTCTGTAGACTAAGCTTGGGCTTGGTCAAGTTGGGGCTGGGTTATGGGCCTTTAGACTGGGGTTGGAGCCAGTTGACTGGGCATGGGTTAGCTTAGCAAAGGGAGTTCAGTTTGGAACATCGAATTATAGTGCCCCTCTCTGGTTGTTCTGGGACTATAGTCTGGGGTTTGGACATGGTTAGGCCCTGTTGGGGCTCCCTGATCCAGGCCCATAGTAGGTCCCAGCAAAGGCAGCTCTGGTGCATGGCGGGCTCGTTTGGGCAGAGCTTACAGTGGCCTGAGGGCAGAGGCTAATGTTTCAACTACACAGGGAGAGCTGCCTCAGAGTGTCTCTGTCAGAGATGGCGTTAGAGTGTGTGTGTATGTGATGTCGGAGGGGGTGTGCGTGCATGCATGTGCACTTGTACAAGGAGCATCAAGTGCTGCTCTACCCAAAAAAATCTAAGACAGGCTACAAAAGTTTGTGAGAGGGAGATGGAAGAAACGAAGCATAAAACATTTCATACTTTTCCATATGAAGGAGTGGAGAATATGCTCTTCTATGTGTGTTGTATAAGTGAGGTGAGAGTGGGCAAGGAGGAACAAAGCATCGGAGTCTTGAAGAAAGTGATGTTCTATGCAGTTTGAAGAATTAAACCGGGTTCTCTTGATTTTCAAAAGGCACATGCCGAAGTGGGTGTGGAGAAGAGGGCAAGAGGCTCAAAGTATGGACGCTTGCTGTCACTGTTGAAGGACTGGAAGTAGAAATCCTATATTTTGTATGAGGATGGAGAAAGGGAGTCACAAATCACCAAGCTCTGTCCCGAAAAAAGAGAAAAGTGTCATGAATATACCATAAGTCTTTGTTATCCCCTTGGCTCAGGAGTTTCTTTCTCTCTCTATGGGTGATGGCGTTTGACATGAATACACACTTGTCAGTTCAGGGTCAGTGAGCAGTGTATGGTGGTCAGAGTCTCGTACCCACGCATGCACATACACACACAAACACACACTAACTAAGGCTGCAGTGCCCTTACCTCCACTTCTATCCGCTGTGGCATATCCTTTGTGCATGGCTACACACACACACACACACACACACACACACACACACACACACACACACACACACACACACACACACACACACACACACACACACACACACACACACACACTCTTGCATAATGTATAAGAACACACAGTACACCCAAAGTCCCGGTCAAGCCCAGGTGTGGAAGCACCTTGCTGCTGTTGTCATTTGGGTCTTGAGAGGAATCTGAGCCAGCAAAAACCATAACCCAATGCTCTGACAACCCCTAACAAACGAATAAGTTGTTTCGCGACGGCTTTTAATATGGATGAGGATGGGAATGTTATTGAAATGTTGTGAAGCGAGTCGGTGCCTTTGTCCTCTATGCTGTCAGGTGCACAGCGGGAAAAAGATGAGTAGTAGCCCAGGGAAGTACAGTACGGTACAGTACAAGGTGGAACCGCATCGCATGCCGCTACTTTGGCTTGTTGGCTTGGTCCTCCTGGGCAGAAGATGCCCCTAAAGGCCCACACAGATGATTTTAGCAGTCTTATGCCACGATTTTGCCGTCCCAGACAAAATATCCACGTTTTGGGCAAATTCTTCCGACGTAAATGACTGACGGACATATCGGTCTAAGTCTGCCGATGAAGTACCACTATGTGGTACTTCATATGTCATAGGCTCGGACAAAGTTCAGATAGTGTCAGATTTAGGCTTTATCGTGTAGTGTGGCTGGTGTTACGTTCCCATCCCGGTTACTGACCAATAGGAACACAGCGGGGCACTGAGTATGCACGCAGTAATACAATTATTGTGAATAATCAGATGAATATAATAGTTTGATCTAAACATTCACATACTCTGCAAGAAGAACGGTTTCCCTAATAATCTTGTTTAAAGGCACAAGATCGCCAATCAAAATAAGCGTTCTACCACGTTATTTCTGGGAAGCCTGTTTGATTCGGAGTTTGGACATATGAAGTCTCTATGTCCAAACTGTTTCTAAGATGCATACTTTCAGTTTTTCCGAACTCACTTGGGAGGCTTGCGTTGCTGCTGCAGTTGACCTAGCCAACGTCGGCTGAATGTGACAGCAGAGCTGAAGCAAATCGTACAAATTTGGCCAGATTGATATCGAGATCGTGATTTGGTAACGTTGCGCAGTGTGACATGTAATAATCGTAAAACACTGAATCCAACATACAGTGTGGGAAGGCCTTAAGGACTGGTCTAGGATCAGATTACATAACTCAATGCTGGCTAAGAAGTCAGGTGTGTGTGTGTGTGTGTGTGTGTGTGTGTGTGTGTGTGTGTGTGTGTGTGTGTGTGTGTGTGTGTGTGTGTGTGTGTGTGTGTGTGTGTGTGTGTGTGTGTGTGTGTGTGTGTGTGTGTGTGTGTGTTACTCTGGGATTTGGCACAGCGTTTACCTAAGTTACATTGGTTATTCCCTTTAAATTACTAAGCCTATCATTTGTATATGTTTCTTTGACAGGAAACTCCTTTCTATCGAGACCTTGGCTCCTGAAGAATGAGCAACCAATGTAAGTACCTGGGTTGAATAAATGGATGAATAAATTTATGAAATGAATGTCTTGATGGAAGATCACAGGAACACCGTTTCAAATGCAAATCAATAGAGTTAAAACACAGTCCAGTGTCAACATTTTCTGATTATTGGAGCTTTCTTTGCTTTGGTCATCCTCCATACCAGGAGAGAAAAGGCAGAGTATTCTAAATGGATGATCCGGGCTGCTTACAAGGAGCGGCACTGCTTTCAGTCCTAACCTCTCAGGCCTGTTTCCCTGTCCCTTGTAAGGAAGGGTTTTGATGCCAGTGTTCAAGGAAAATCAATCCCCTGTGCTAAGCTGCCACCTGCGGGTTGGGTTCCTGGGTATTCTGAAGTTCTCCTGGAATTTCAGTCTGTGTCATCAGACGTTTTCAATCAAGCCTCAAGTGAAAAGATCAAGGTCTGTATTCATAAAGCGTCTCAGAGTAGGAGGGCTGATCTGGGATCAGGTCCTATCTGTCCCATTCATTTAATTCATCAGGATCTGAAAGGCAATGATCTGATCCAAGATCAGCACTCCAGAAAGTGCCCTGGTCTGAAAGTTGAAGTAATAATCAAATGAATGCTTCAGTGCCGGCTTATATCCAATTTCAGGACTGCTTCATATTTTGTCAGTTTGATGTGGCTCTCCTACTGTGTATGTGTGTGGTGCAAGGTTGCATGGCTGGGATGTGTACGTGGTCTGACGCAGCCCATGGTAGTTTGTGGTGTGTATAGGTGGAAGTGTGTGTGTGTGTGTGTGTGTGTGTGTGTGTGTGTGTGTGTGTGTGTGTGTGTGTGTGTGTGTGTGTGTGTGTGTGTGTGTGTGTGTGTGTGTGTGTGTGTGTGTGTGTGTGTGTGTGTGTGTGTGTGTGTGTGTGTGTAGGTTGTGCAAATATTGAGTCTGGTTGGTGTCCGGGGACATAAGACCTGGGTCAAGTACCAATTATTTCAATACTTCAGGACAACTGACCTTGATTTAGCTTGCCCGGTACAATGGGACCAATAGAATATTCCCAAAAGTGCAAACGATGTCCCCTTTGAATGCTGACCATCCTCAATCAAGCATACCTAAAGTATATAAAAGTGTTTGATGTAATGGATGTGTATTTGACCCAGGTCTCATACAGAATTATAAACTCAGCTATCAAAAGACATACCGTCCAGTATTTGAACTAATGGCGGTAACTTGCCACAATTATTGACAGTAGCCTATACTATCGCATCATAATGTTACGATCACATAAACATTGAATCCATCTCCACTCACCCCTGTATCAATTTCTGGTTGGGATTTTGCCTTTCCACTCCACTGCTTTTCACACTCAGATGCTGCTGCATCCACAACATATTCAATGCGTCATTCTTCTCTTGCTCCGTCTCTCCCTCACAGACGACCATGTCGGTCTCTCTTTGATGTTTAAGCTGATCTATGCTTCATGCTCCAGCATGTACACACGCACACAAACACACACACGCATACGTACACGCGTATACATACACACGCACACAAGCAAGCACACACACACACACAAATGGCCATCTCATGCTGAGTTGTCCCCCTGCGAGCCATGTTGCTGTAGTAAGGGGATAAGAAGAGGCTTTAATCACACATTACCTCCGAGGCCCACCCATATCCATCCTTCTATCCAGTCAGTCAGTCAATGTGCCTTTCCGTTTATCTTATCTGAGTCTTTCTATCTCTCTGTCCATTTGACCGTATGTGTGTTTGTCTGCCACAATCTACAGTATATAGTGCTTCTACAGATGCATTGCTTGCTGTTTGGGGTTTTAGGCTGGGTTTCTGTACAGCACTTTGTGACATCCGCTGATGTAAGATGGGCTTTATAAATCAATTTGATTGATTGATAGTCTTTTTGTTGCTGTGTGTGCCTGGTCTGTCTGACTGTGTCCGTCTTATGTAACCCCCCCCTCCCCCAACTTGAGGCCCTGTTCCAATCCTTTCAAAAGCATCCTTCCTGTTTTCCTTCCTTGAAGAGGTCTAACATGCTTCAATCACTGAAAGCGAGGTGTCCACTGCTTTCACCAATCCAGTCATGACTGATCCCTAGATTACTTTCATTAAATGAGCAAGGATGGGTGGGTGGATGGACGGATGCATATTCATAGTAATTGAATGGGGCCTTAATATAAAAACAGCTCCGCAAATGGGGATGGAAGTGAGGAAGGGAGGAGTAGAAAGAGAATGATGTGATTGATGTATTTGTCTGTCCCCGCTGTCGCGACCGGGGAAGTAGGCAATTTCCCTGAATCAGAGCGCAGAACTTCTCTTTCTTCCCCTTTCAATCGCTCCAAATTCTCCTCCCTCCCTCCTCTCGCTCTCTCTCCTCTTTTTCTTCATTATGGAATCATTCTTTCCATAAAAAACAACAACAAACAAACAACACATTTGTACCTCAACTGAGTAACATCAAGATTTTTGATATACTCAGTGTACATGTAGACAATGCTAACTAGCTCACACTGCAGGACATTTAGTCCATCGCCTAAACCAAACGTAAACCATAGCCTAGCTTAGCGTAGCATCCTCAATGTCATCCGTATATGACAAAGCTTGAAGAAAATCTGCTCCTTCATAGACTGACAAGGTGAAAGCTACGATCCCTTATTGATGTCACTTGTTAAATCCACTTCAATCAGTGTAGATGAAGGGGAGGAGACAGGTTAAAGAAGGATTTTTTTAAGCCTTGAGACAATTGAAACATGGATTGTGTATGTGTGCCATTCAGAAGGTGAATGGGCAAGACATAAGATTGAAGTGCCTTTGAACAGGGTATTGTAGTATGTGCCAGGCACACCGGTTTGTGTCGAGAAGTGCAATGCTTCTGGGTTTTTCACGCTCAACAGTTTCCCGTGTGTATCAAGAATGGTCCACCACCCAAAGGACATACAGCCTACATGACACAACTGTGGCGGGGGGGGGGGGGGGGGGGTGTATATACAGTTGAAGTCGGAAGTTTACATACATCTTAGCCAAATACATTTTAACTCAGTTTTTCACAATTCCTGACATTTAATCTAAGTAAAAATTCCTTGTCTTAGGTCAGTTAGGATCACCACTTTGTTTTAAGAATGTGAAATGTCAGAATAATAGTAGAGAGAATGATTTATTTTACATTTTATTTCTTTCATCACACTCCCAGTGGGTCAGAAGTTTACATACACTCAATTAGTATTTGGTAGCATTGCTGTTAAATTGTTTAACTTGGGTCAAACGTTTTTGGTAGCCTTCCACAAGCTTCCCATAATAAGTTGGGTGAATTTTGGCCCGTTCCTCATGACAGAGCTGGTGTAACTGATTCAGGTTTGTAGGCCTCCTTGCTCGCACATGCTTTTTCAGTTCTGCCCACACATTTTCTATAGGATTGAGGTCAGGGCTTTGTGATGGCTAATACCTTGACTTTGTTGTCCTTAAGCCATTTTGCCACAACTTTGGAAGTATGCTTGGGGTCATTGTCCTTTTGGAAGACCCATTTGCGACCAGGCTTTAACTTCCTGACTGATGTCTTAAGATGTTGCTTCAATATATCCACATCATTTTCATACCTCATGATGCCATCTATTTTGTGAAGTGCACCAGTCCCTCCTGCAGCAAAGCACCCACACTACATGATGCTGCCACCCCCATGCTTCATGGTTGGGATGGTGTTCTTCGGCTTGCAAGCCTCCCCCTTTTTCCTCCAAACATAACAATGGTCATTATGGCCAAACAGTTCTATTTTTGTTTCATCAGACCAGAGGACATTTCTCCAGAAAGTACAATCTATGTCCCCATGTGCAGTTGCAAACCATAGTCTGGCTTTTTTATGGCGGTTTTGGAGTTCTTATGGCGGTTTTGGCGGTTTTTAATGTTGCAAAAATTACATTAACTCATTTTTGACCAAATGAGCAGTTACTGCCTTTTTGCTTGGTAGGGCAGTATGGTGATATCACAGGGGGATTGATACACGGACTGACCAAGTTCTCTGAGAGGACAGGGGACCCTGAACTTGTGTCCTCTGGTCACACTACTGTCACTACTATCACACTGCCAGCCCATTTGGAATAGCCCAAACAAGAAACACAGAACGTGACCTCCGACCCGCCTGTCAAACAGGAAGTTCCTGTGGAAGGTCAAGGTTATGTGACCAGGTCAGAATGGCCACCATAACCCCTGGATGCTGTGGATTGGCTAAGCATTTGTGACCGGCTCAATTCGATCTTGTGCAGCAAAATTTGAAATTGTGTTTTTTAATTGGATAAAAGTAGAGACTCAGAGCTATAAAATAGTATATCCTACACTGCAGTTGAGGAACAATGGGAAAGTAATTTTGCTTTGAAAGTTGATAAACTTGTAACCTCACTTTTAAGAAAATGGCCCTTTAATGTTTGGTACAACTACTGGAGAGCTCTTCTTTGTCTACACCCACTCAGCATCATTCACAACCTCTTAAGCTTTAGCCCCACCCATCTCTTTAAGGATTCACATGTGAGGCCATGTACTAAACAACCAAAGATGTCAAGACTGATGGCTGGTTTATATTACGGGTGTGTTCGTAATCTCGAATGCTAGAGTGAGTCTGGGCGTTCGGAAATTCAGAGCGCTGTCAGATTGTCCATTCGTAGATTCAGAGCATCTCGCTCTCGGAGCGTTCAGAGCACAAACTGGACGCTCTGGCCGATGAGTAGGGTTGATCCGAGCATTCTGACCACACAATGGCAGTCAAGCACCCAAGCTAACTGGCTAACATTGGCTAGCTTGCTAGCTACTTCCAGACACAAATGTGAGAACAGCTCACTCTGACAATGTACTCGCCCTAGCAGAGCTGGTTAGGCTGTTTTTATGTTATCCAGAGCGTTGGTGACTGCAACTGTGCTGCTGGCAACAATGTAATTACACTTTTTTCCCCAACGTTTACTGACACCAGCCACATTCAACGGGTATTGAGCGCTCGTACATGTGTAAGTTATTCTCCACTCTGGCACACTCAGACGAGAATGCTCTGAAATCGGAGTAGATAGCCAGAGCAAATTTACCAGCTACGTCAATCGACAGTTGTCGCAGTGATATCATGAACATGCTTCTCCCCCTCTGTCGCGGATGCCATCGTTGCCCTTAGTTTGAAGATGTAATCCAGGTACAGGTGTTTAATACAACAGCCTTCTGTGTGTTCTCTTTTCGACTCCGTCTGCATATTAGCAATCAAACACCAGGATTTTCTCCATCTCCTTAGCTATCATACTCTAATTCCACTGATTTCAAGACTCGGTCCTCCAGAAAGTGGAGAGCAACACTTACGCAGTTCTACTACGTGATAGCTTTCTAGAAATCTGCGTTACAAACGATTAACTTCAGATACTGACCAGTTCATGTTATTGACAGAAGCGTGTTACATGGCAGACCAATCCAAACTGTCAGACCAAGCCAGTTGATGGACAGAGAAACTGCTCTAGTGTGAGTGCTTAGTGTTGATTATTTGGATTGTTGGACTAGGTGTAATGGAATGGTCTTAATTTAATAATGTGCACAAGACGGGGTGTTCTAGCGTAGAGTGATGCTGCTTTGTAATACAAGGGATGTTTTAGCCTTCTGCCTGGGTCTTTCTGGTGTGTGTGTGTGTGTGTGTGTGTGTGTGTGTGTGTGTGTGTGTGTGTGTGTGTGTGTGTGTGTGTGTGTGTGTGTGTGTGTGTGTGTGTGTGTGTGTGTGTGTGTGTGTGTGTGTGTGTGTGTGTGTGTGTGTGTGTGTGTGTGTGTGTGTGTGTGTGTGTGTGTGTGTGTGTGTGTGTGTGTGTGTGTGTGTGTGTGCGTGCGTGCGTGTGTGTGTGCCTCTGTGCGTGCGTGCGTCTGTGTGTGAGCGTGTGCGTACATGTGTGTGTGTGCATGTGTCTCGCATCTCTGTATGTCGGTTTGTATTAGGGTTTCTTATCTGCCCTGGATCTAGAGATAGCAGACCCAGCTGTAGCCTAGAACACACAGCTCTACTGCTCTGCTCTGTGCACACGGCACTCTGGGATAGCTGCCCATGTCCGTTGTTATTCCTGCTATATAAATACCCACTGTGCAACACACACACACACAATCAAGCTAAAAGTAAAGTAGTCCAAGACAACCTCATAACGTTTCTCCAAATTGCCAAATTGTTTACTGCAACACACATCAGGGTAGCCTCGTTTTCTAAAGGGAAGCTCTGTTGAAACAGGGTTAAAGAAATGTGACGCAGGTTCCATTCTGACCGTTATGACTTTACCCTTCTGAATCTGAGTGGGCTGGTTCGTTCTGGTGGAAGTGTCCTGATGATAGGGTGATCCATCCTGTTGCTCTCACCTCTCCTATCCATCTCTGATCTACAAGGGGAAGTCAACAAGGGCATATGGGAAGGAAGGGTGCATGTCTTCAGAGTGGAACCTAGCCCTGGCATCTGTATGTTGTCACCGATGAAAGGTAAACAAGCGTGAAATTGAATGGCTAAATCGGCACTGGGCTAGCAATCCATTTAAAGCTAAAAGTTAAGCTAGAGCATCTGTTGTGGCTAAAATCCTGCAATATCTCTGAAATTCAGAATAGGAGCTATAGACAGTGTTAGTTAAATACCATTTCTTTATACCTATGCAAAACGTGCTTATGTATATGCCATACCATGAGGCAAATGACTATCCACCACCAATGTACTTATATTATACTACTTTCAAATGATCATTAGTTCCATAACTGTAAATGTCTCTACCTTCCGTTAACAGACCCAAATGAGGAATTCCATTTCGCACGGCCACGCTAACTACTGAAATTAGATCATAACTCAGTATCCGTGTTCGCCTCTTAACTTTTAAAATAACAACTTTTGAAGGGCACGGAACATTCTCCAGTCCGTCCCCGCCTTTGCTGGTGAATCTCTGTGTGTGTGTGTGTGTGTGTGTGTGTGTGTGTGTGTGTGTGTGTGTGTGTGTGTGTGTGTGTGTGTGTGTGTGTGTGTGTGTGTGTGTGTGTGTGTGTGTGTGTGTGTGTGTGTGTGTGTGTGTGTGTGTGTGTGTGTGTGTGTGGGTGGGTGGGTGGGTGGGTGGGTGGGTGGGTGTGTGGGTGGGTGGGTGGGTGGGTGGGTGGGTGGGTGGGTGGGTGGGTGGGTGGGTGGGTGGGTGGGTGGGTGGGTGGGTGGGTGGGTGTGTGTGTGTGTGTCATGGTCTTCAGAGATTGGCTGAAATGACTGGGCCACCAAGACTGGTAAATTTATAGATGTGAAAATAGGCCAGAGCCCAGAACTGACGGCATACAGCCTAATGTAATTAGGAGCTACTGGTGCTTCACACATACACACACACACACACATTTTATGAAATACACAATCTCAGGAACACATACACACAATCTTGTACAGCAAACTTTGTGGGGGAACACAATTCAGTCCCATTCAAAATCAAATTTTCCCTAACCCCTAACCCTAAACCTAACCTGTACTCTAACACGTACTCTTAACCTTACCCTAACCCTAAACTTAACCCAAAAACCAAACCTTAACCCTAAACCTAACCCTAAACCCTAAACCTTACCCTAACCCTTAACGTAATTCTAACCCTAACACTAATTCTAACCTTAACCTTAAACCCCCTAGCAATATCATTTGACCTTCACATTTTTGTTTGTTTGCTATTCTTGTGGGGACTTCTGGTCTGTGTGTGTGTCTCGCTCACCATATCTCTCCATCTCTTCCTCCATATCTTCCTCCCTCTCTTCCTTTCTCGCTCACCTTATCTCTCCATCTCTTCCTCCATTTCTTACTCCCTCTCTTCCTCTTCCCTCTCCATCTCTTCCTCCATATTTTCCTCCCTCTCTTCCTTTCTCGCTCACTGTATCTCTCCATCTCTTCCTCCATTTCTTCCTCCCTCTCTTCCTCTTCCCTCTCACCGTATCTCTCCATCTCTTCCTCCATATCTTCCTCCCTCTCTTCCTTTCTCGCTCACCTTATCTCTCCATCTCTTCCTCCATTTCTTCCTCCCTCTCTTCCTCTTCCCTCTCACCGTATCTCTCCATCTCTTCCTCCATTTTTTTCCTCCCTCTCTTCCTTTCTCGCTCACCGTATCTCTCCATCTCTTCCTCCATATTTTCCTCCCTCTCTTCCTTTCCCGCTCACCGTATCTCTCCATCTCTTCCTCCATTTCTTCCTCCCTCTCTTCCTCTTCCCTCTCACCGTATCTCTCCATCTCTTCCTCCATTTCTTCCTCCCTCTCTTCCTCTTCCCTCTCCATCTCTTCCTCCATATTTTCCTCCCTCTCTTCCTTTCCCGCTCACCGTATCTCTCCATCTCATCCTCCATTTCTTCCTCCCTCTCTTCCTTTCTCGCTCACTGTATCTCTCCATCTCTTCCTCCATTTCTTCCTCCCTCTCTTCCTCTTCCCTCTCACCGTATCTCTCCATCTCTTCCTCCATTTCTTCCTCCCTCTCTTCCTTTCCCTCTCACCGTATCTCTCCATCTCTTCCTCCATATCTTCCACCCTTCTTCCTTTCTTGCTCACTGCATCTCTCCATCTCTTCCTCTATATCTCTCTCCCTTTCTTTCTCAACCCCTCTTTCATTTTAGATCACATTTTTCGCATTTAGCATTTCCCTTCAGATTGTTTTCATTCAACACAGCACCTCTTGTTTACTCCTCTCTCCCTCCTTCTCTTCTCTCTCCCTCCCTCCCTCCCTTCTCTCTCTCTCTCCCTCCTCCCTCCCTCCCTTCTCGCTCTCTCCCTCCTCCTTCTCCTCTCTCTCTTTCCCTCCTCCCTCCCCTCTTTGTCACTTCTCCCTCCCTCTCTCTCTCTCCCTCCCTCCCTCCTACATCTCCTCTCTCTCTCCCTTCCCTTCTCTCTCCCTCCTCTTTCCCTCTCTCCCTCCCTCCTCCCTCCCTTCTCGCTCTCTCCCTCCTCCCTCCTCCCTCCCCCTCTCTCCCTCCTCCTTCTCCTCTCTCTCCCTCCTTCTCTCCCTCCTCCCTCCCATCTTTGACCCTCCTACTTCCCTCTCTCTCTCCCTCCCTTCTCCCTCCCTCCCTTCTCTCTCTGTCCCTCCTCCCCCTCTCTCTCCCTCTTCCTTCTCCTCTCTCTCCCCCCTCCCTTCTCTCTTTCTCTCTCTCTCTCCCTCCTCTCTCTATCCATCCTCATTCTCCTCTCTCTCCCGCCTCCCTCCCTTCTCTCTCGCTCCCTCCTCCCTCCCTTCTCTCTCGCTCCCTCCTCCCTCCCTTCTCTCTCTCTCCCTCCTCCCTCCCCTCTCTCTCCCTCCTCCTTTTCCTCTTGCTCCCTCTTCTCTCCCTCCCTTCTGTCTCTCCCTCATCCCTCCCCCTCCTCCCCCCTCTCTCTCCCTCTTCTTTCTCTCCCTCTCCCTCCTCCCTGCCCTCTCTCTCGCTCTCTCCCCCCTCCCTCTCCTCTCTCTCCCCCCTCCTTCCCCTCTCTCCCCTGCCTCCCTCTCTCTCTCATTCTCCCTCACTCTCTCTTCTACACACACACACACACACACACACACACACACACACACACACACACACACACACACACACACACACACACACACACACACACACACACACACACACACACACACACACACACAAACACCCCGCTCTCACACCCCTGTCCTCTAAGCCAGTGGAGCAGATGGGGCTCAGGGCTCCATGACTGAGATATGTTCTGACAAAGTACATATCTTCCACACAGCGCTTCTCAGATGTGGCTATACCTTCCCCGCTGTGAGGTAACCCACCCTCAGGCTCCCATGCAGTCTGGATCTGGCAACCTGGAGGTTCCAAGTTTGCTATTGGTTTTAGATGGCCAGCTTGGCTCAGGGTTTGAGTTTGGGATTTACCTGTTTGAGGACATACACTGGAGTGTAGAAAACATTAAGAATACCTAATATTAAGAATACCTAATATTCATTGGTGAATTTACTCTGCAAGGTGTTGAAAGCGTTCCACAGGGATTCTGGCCCATGTTGACTCCAATGCTTCCCACAGTTGTGTCAAGTTGGCTGGATGTCCTTTGAATGGTGGACCATTCTTGATACACACAGGAAACTGTTGAGCGTGAAAAGTCCAGCAGCGTTGCAGTTCTTGACACATTCAAACCGGTGCACCTGGCACATGCTACCAGGCCCCGTTCAAAGGCACTTACATTTTGTTTCTTGCCCATTCACCCTTTGAATGGCACACATACACAATCCATGTCTCAATTGTCTCCAGGCTTAAAAATACTTCTTTAACCTGTCTCGTCCCCCTCATCTACACTGATTGAATTGGATTTAACAAGTGACATCAATAAGGGATCATAGCTTTCACCTGGATTCACCTGGTCAGTCTGACATGGAAAGAGCAGGTGTTCCGAATGTTTTGTACGCTCCGTGTATGTTTGACCCTGTAAAACAACACATTTCACTGCACCTATCGGTGTATGTGACAATATAAATATATGGTGTGTGTGTTTCCTTGTAGCTAAGCGGACACAATGTTGGAAGACTAGACTACATAACTGAATTACGGATTATTCAGGTGTACACAGAATTTGCAGATGTCTCAATGTGTCAAAGGTTATTTGTACAGCGCTTGTACATTTAGCGTTCTGAGTGGGGACCTTATTGGTATGAAAGCATGTGGCTGCCAATATTCATGTTCAAATGCTAATTGGGTAATGACAAATTAATAACACAGGTTTTTGACAGATGAATGCTACCATCATTTGAGATGTGGGTATTCTGTCTCCTGTGGGTAGTTATTGCTCCTGATAGGTCAATTTGTGGGAGCCACCTGAGACTAAATGAGACACCAATGCCAACCGGATCCTTGAACAAAATGAATATTTCCCCACAAGGCTTATTAGATCCAACAGCTTTCATCTGAGAGACCTTTCGAGGCTTTTAACCTTGGAGTTTATCACCTCTTAAAACAAAGCAGTAAAACAACAATGTCCAGATGGGCATTGTGAACAAAGCAGTCCCACTACAGAGCAGATAAAACAATAATGACGCATTTTACGCCGGTGTTATTGTATTAAAAAACGACGTTGCCAGGCAACCGTTGTAAACGAGAATTTGTTCTTAATTGACTCGTCTGGATAACGGTTCAATAAAAAATCAAATGAATTGTATTGTATTCCCCATATTAAAACTGTGGATTATGATTGGCCACCGGGAAGAAGTTGCCGTACAGTACAGATCTAGGATCAGCTTACCTGCGCCAAATCCTAACCTTATCCAATAGGAAGAAAAAACACACAAATGCAAAACCTGACCTCTCTAGTGGCAAATTCATCTTACTTTTGAATGCATGGAGTCAGTGTTTTTTGTATTGGATAATGGCACCCCCTAACGGTTAGAAGGGCACATTATTTATATGGTTGTGGATTGAAATGTGGTCAGGTCAGGGATTGGACACCATGCCAAACTCGCCCTTTCCATTGGACTATGAGCAGATGGCAGCTCCCCTGTGCACGAGGCAGGGAGAATCTCTTCCAATAAGCCGGTAGCAGGGCATGTCTTTGAAGCAGCTACCGGTAACTGCATAGTGATGTTTCCTGCTCTACCCCCTTTTATCTCGTCTGTCCTCCTCTTGAATCGCCTCTTCTTTCTCTCTCTTGTTAAAGAGATGTTATGGCTATAATGGTAGTGGGGCGATATCTATACCATGATGCTGTGAACCAGGGTACTATACGTTTGCAGAAATAGAGTGGTCTAATCGGGTGTTATTTCCAACCACAAGTTTCTTCCTAATGAAAAGTACCTTGACATTTCACATTGACCGACGCTGCTTCATGAATCATTACAGTGCGAAGCAGCTCGACCCAACTCAATACTTCCACTAAAATAGAGAAATAGCTGAATGAATTGTCTCCTACATCCGCCTCTGCTTTAATCTTTTCAACCACACGGACTCATTCAATAATATCATGTGATTTATTACAGTAACAGGAAAATACAAAAAAAGAAAAGGAGAGCGCTGAGAAAGTGTTGTCTCAGCCCCGAGCCATTCTCAAAAGAGGGAAGAGTACATCCTCATCCTCACACAGCGTGCGTTAATCAATCAATCACAATTTATTTGTGTCGTGCTTTTAAACAAATAAATGTTTCACCTGGATTCGTTCAGCCCAGCCTCTTCTGTCTTTCTGGGTTGTTCAGATATATCATCATCACCATCTAGGCCAATGCAAGGCAGAGCAATAAGCACGCCAAGTCCCTTAAAAATACCTAACCCAAGTCTATTCCAAAAAGAGGGCTTCTCGGAGTAGACTAACTAGGCCAATGACGCAGTATGTGAAGTTATATTGGAAGTGACCTAAATATAATTAAAAGGAGTCTTTCTCATCCCGTACTGCATATTGACTCCATTAAATCTTCAGAAATGTGTGTGTGTCTTCACTGGCAGTCTGCATATTGACACTATTTGGGCCTAATCAGTGGTGTAGAGGTTCCTGGAGAAGTGGGTATATTCTAATTTAGCAACAAAAACAAATCCCAAATGGGACTCTGTGTGAAAAATGATATGACAAACAGTGACATACACTCTGAACTAACTAAAATGATTCATCTCATATTGGTTTTTCACAGTCAGGCCAATCCAAGCTTTACTGTGGCATTATGCTAATAGTAGGCCCTACTATTTAAATGAGGCTGTCAACTGAGTCAGAAATTCCAAGGTTTCAGATTTGATTTATTTCTTTCAGGTGTTTGCTCTCAAAGTCACACTTTTTTAATAGAAAAACACACACATTGGATGTTATAAGTCCACAACAATGCTTAAACCACATCAAGAGACTGCTTTTGAGGTTTGTAGAAACATTGAATACATTTCAACCTTTTGAGTGTAGTTACCCTTTAATTAAACCGTGCAGGGACCTAGTACTGTTGTTTGGTTAGTGGTGTTTCTGGAGCGCACATGAGATGCCGTTGGCAAAACAAATGGCCACTGGATTGATGTAATAATCATGATATCATTCTGCCAGGTAGGCATAGACTGCTTTGTAGCTAGTTCACATTTAATTGAGAAGGTGTTTGGGAAAGCCTTTCCATTGACCAGAAGATGGTTAGCCCTATCATTATCATCACTATATTGTTTCTGTTCCTTAATTGTTTGAAACCTGGGCGTTTTACTTAATATTATAAGGTCTTACATTACTTAAAAGTAGCCTATATCCAAAATCCCACCATAGAAACATTGAAGAAATTATTTTTTATTTATAATAAAAAAAAATGTACCTTTATTTTATCGGGGAGTCATACTGAGACCATGCTCATTTTTACAGATGAATTACATAAATTACAGTAAATATACACATCAAAATATGAATCCAAAATGAAAGCAGAAAGACAAACACGGTCATAAAAAAACACGTTCATCAGTAATGAGGTCCTCAATCAGCTTTCTGAATTGCCCTCGAGGCACTGAAACATCAAATTGAAGAACATTTTGAAGGTTGTTCCAGAAAAAGGGTGCAATAAAACTAAAAGCTGATTTACCTAACTCAGTAGAGACCAAAGGACACAGTTGGCCGTCTCTGTGACCGGGTGTGGCAACTCGTATGTCTAAAGTTTAGTAATGATGTTCGGTACAGTGTGACTTTTATGTAAAAGGGCTTTATAAATGAAAACATAGCAATGCATCAGGCTACGTAACATCAAAGAGGGTCAACCGACTTTCTGGTAGAGAATACAGTGATGAGTACTAACATTGTTGCCTTGTAATAAAGCGCAGTGCTCCATGATAAACTGCATCTACTGGCTTTAATGAAGTGGCAGCTGCTTTCATATAGATGTTGTCGCCATAGTGTAGGACCAATAGGAACGTCGACTGAATAATCTGCTTTCTAATATTTAGCGAGAGGCAGGACCTATTTCTATAGAAGAAGAACATTTTTACTCGCAGCTTCTTAACTAACTCATCAATATGCTTTTTAATAGACAGATTTTCATCTATCCAGATGCCCAGATATGTGTAAGCATGGACACGATCAATAAGGACACCCTTCAAAGTACATACAGTGCCTTCGTATTCAGACCCCTTGACTTTTTTACGTTACAGCTTTATTCTAAAATTGCTAAAAATACATTTTAAAAATCGCTCATCTACCTACACACAATACCCCATAATGACAAAGCAAAAAAATGTTTTTTAGAAATGTTTGCTAATTTATATATTTTTTAAACTGAAATATCACATTTACATAAGTATTCAGACCCTTTACTCAGTACTTTGTTGAAGCAGTGATGGCAGCGATTACAGCATAGAGTCTTCTTGGGTACAGTGCCTTGCAAAAGTATTCACCCCCCTTGGCGAATTTTCCTATTTTGTTGCATTACAACCTGTATTTAAATTGATTTTTAATTGGATTTCATGTAATGTACATAAACAAAATAGTCCAAATTGGTGAAGTGAAAAAAAATATTATAATAATAAACTATGTGAATATGTATTCACCCCCTTTGCTATGAAGCCCCTAAATAAGATCTGGTGCAACCAATTACCTTCAGAAGTCACATAATTAGTTAATAATGTTCACCTGTGTGCAATCTAAGTGTCACATGATCTGTCACATGATCTCAGTATATATACACCTGTTCTGAAAGGCCACAGAGTCTGAAACATCACTAATCAAGGGGCATCACCAAGCAAGCAACACTATGAAGACCAGGGAGCTCTCCAAACAGGTCAGGGACAAAGTTGTTGAGAAGTACAGACCAGGTTTGGGTTATAAGAAAATATCTGAAACTTTGAACATCCCACGGAGCACCATTAAATCCATTATTTAAAAAATTTAAGAATATGGCACCACAACAAACCTGCCAAGAGAGGGCCGCCCACCAAAACTCACGGACCAGGCAAGGAGGGTATTAATCAGAGAGGCAACAAAGAGACCAAAGATAACCCTGAAGGAGCTGCAAAGCTTCACAGAGGAGATTGGAGTGTTTGTCTATAGGACCACTTTAAGCCGTACACTCCACAGAGCTGGGCTTTATAGAAGAGTGGCCAGAAAAAAGCCATTGCTTAAAGAAAAATATAAGCAAACACATTTGGTGTTCCCTAAACATATGGAAGAAGGTACTCTGGTCAGATGAGACTAAAATTGAGCTTTTTGGCCAGGAAAACGCTATGTCTGGCTCAAACCCAACACCTCTCATCACTCCGAGAACAACATCTCCACAGTGAAGCATGGTGGTGGCATGTTTTTCATCAGCAGGGACTGGGAAACTGGTCAGAATTGAAGGAATGATGGATGGTGCTAAATACAGGGAAATTCTTGAGGGAAACCTGTTTCAGTCTTCCAGAGATTTGAGACTGGAACGGAGGTTCACCTTCCAGCAGGACAATGACCCTAAGCATACTGCTACAGAAATATTAAAGTGGTTTAAGGGGAAACATTTAAATGTTTTGGAATGGCCTATTCAAAGCCCAGACCTCAATCCAATAGAGAATCTGTGGTATGACTTAAAGATTGCTGTGCACCAGCGGAACCCATCCAACTTGAAGGAGCTGGAGCAGTTTTGCCTTGAAGAATGGGCAAAAATCCCAGTGGCTAGATGTGCCAAGCTTATAGAGATATACCTCAAGAGACTTGCAGTTGTAATTGCTGCAAAAGGTGGCTCTACAAAGTATTGACTTTGGGGGGGTTAATAGTTATGCACGCTCAAGTTCCGTTTTTTTTTCAAAATAAAAAATATTTAGCATCTTCAAAGTGGTAGGCATGTTGTGTAAATCAAATGATACAATCCCCCCCCCCCCCAAAAAAAAAAAAAAAAAATGGGAAGAATGCCAAGGGGGGTTAATACTTTCGCAAGCCACTGTATAACGCTACAAGCTTGGCACACCTGTTTTAGGGGAGTTTCTCCCATTCTTCGCTGTAGATCCTCTCAAGCTCTGTCAGGTTGGATGGGGAGTGTTCCTGCACAGCTATTTACAGGTCTCTCCAGAGATGTTCGATCGGGTTCAAGTCCTGGCTCTGGCTGGACCACTCAAGGGCATTCAGAGACTTGTCCCGAAGCCACTCCTGTGTAGTCTTGGCTGTGTCCTTAGGGTTGTTGTCCTGTTGTAAGGTGAACCTTCATCCCAGTCTAATGTCCTGAGCGCTCTGGAGCAGGTTTTCATCAAGGATCTCTCTGTACTTCGCTCATCTTTCCCTCAATGCTGCAGAGATGGTTGTCCTTCTCGAAGGTTCTCCCATCTCCACATAGGAACTAGACCTCTGTCAGAGTGACCATCTGGTTCTTGGACACCTCCCTGACCGAGGTCCTTCACCCACAATTGCTCAGTTTGGCCGGGCGGCCAGCTCTAGGAAGAGTCTTGATGGTTCCAAACTTCTTCCATTTAAGAAAGATGGAGGCCACTGTGTTCTTGGGGACCTACAATGCTGCAGACATTTTTTGGTACCCTTCCCCAGATCTGTGCCTCAACACAATCCTGTCTCAGCCACTACGGACATTGCCTTCGAACTTCATGGCTTGGTTGTTGCTCTGACATGCACTGTCAACTGCAGGACCTTATATAGACAGGTGTGTGCCGTTCCAAATAATGTCCAATCAATTGAATTTACATCATAGCGAAGGGTCTGAATACTTATGTAAATAAGGCATTTCTGTTTTTTTTTATTTACTTTGTCATTATGGGGTATTTTGTGTAGATTGCTGAGGATTTTTTTTAATCCATTTTAGAATAAGGTTGTAACGTAACAAAATGTGGAAAAAGTCAAGGGGTCTGAATACTTTCCTAAAGGGCACTGTATTCTATCATCAGAGTTAGTTTTATGTGGTCTAGAGAACAACATATATTTCGTTTTACCTGCATTTAATACTCATTTCAGGTCAATAAAGTTTCTCTGTTACACAATGAAGGCAGACTGTAGTTGAGATGGGAGCCTGGTTGACCGTGGGTGCAATAGCATACACAACAGTATCATTGACATACAAGTGCAGGTTCCAATTTTTTACAGATGAGTTGATATTGTATTGTATATGCGGTCTCCTGTTCTATTGGTTTTCAAATCAACTTTCTTTTGTTGTCTAAGCCAAAGCCATTATCCTAGTCATGTTAGCAACCCATGATAGAATAGTTGCATCTTTAGATCTCCCCTCTTTCTAAATTTCTATCAGATATTTCTATCTCTGTCCAGGAAACCGCTCGCATGTACAGTGCAAATTCTAGAAAAGTGTTTTTCTGCTAATTGCATTTTGGAACATTTGTACTTACCGCCATGTGCTCATTGTTGCGCTTAAAATGTCAAAAATAATAGCTTATCAACATTTTAAGCTAAACATTCTGATCTGTTCTATCCGCCTTATTAATTGATATGGTGTATACCTCCCCTACACTACCTCCCCATAACTGCCATGCAGAAGAAATATCAGCCCGTGCAGAGAAGGACGAGATTGAACTTCACTCAACTTTCTTGAGTTTTCCTCCTTAGTTAGCACTATCAACATTTCCCTTTACTGGGTGAATTGTGATCAAATCAATGCAATATTAGCCACTTTCAAGGCAACATATCGAAACAAAACAAACTATGCAAGACTTAGTATGCAAAACTAACTATGCAAGAGATTTTGTTGTAGGCAGAACACATTGGAGTAGGATTATATTACATTGACAGGCACAACTTAGCCCGTACTCTACACAGATCGGTGCTGCATAACCAATCAGAGCTGCAGTAGGCCTATATGCAAATAGACCATTGCCATATGGATCTGTGCAATTGGACTGGACTGTGTTTACAGCATGAGCAGTTGTGAGTAGATGCGCTTGTTTTGTGATCAAAGCGAGAGTTACTTGTAGCCAAGTGTGCACATTTGTTTATATCCTTTACCAGTTAGTGAGTTATTAGCCCAGTTATGGATAATTTGTAGTCAGCAATGGGGGAGTGATTGGTTCCTACAAGAGCACAAAACGTGTACATTTCTAGACATCTTTGAAAAGCAAGTCAGGTAAATAACTTTTTTAGTCTTAAAGGGGCAGTGTTGTATTTTGAGAGGCTTGAATAAGCTAGGCAGCCAATAGGCAGAGGGTAGCATAATTTGTCTGATACTCTGTAATAATGATACGGCAATAATAATACATTTTATTTTGTGAAGTGGGTTCTTGCATCAAACACAACAACATTTTCAGTCACCTCCTTGTCTGAAGGACAAGTGGATAAACATGTTAATGTCAAGCCCAAAAGTATCATGGAATGTAAGCCTACATTGAACACCACCCATTGGCTGCTACTGTTGGCGAAATTATAGAACAGCTATTTCCAAGTTAAAATGTTATGGGATAAATTTTCTCCATTGTTTTTGATGCTAGGCCACTCTGGTAGGCCTACATTATGATCGAATAGCCACAGTAGCCTACTTGACCACTGTCTGAAACTGTAACTTAAAGCGGGTACATCCTCAGTGTTCACTAGTAAACGCGCGCTAGAAGTTGCACATTATTTTCACAAAGTTCAAGTTTGTGCTCAGCAGACCTGAAATTTGCTCAGTGACAACAAACATTTTTAACATTGATTGTGGGGATTAAGAAGTGAGTACATGCAATGGCCACAAATATTAAGGTAAATGGTGTATCCCTGCGTATACCCTCCACTACAGCACATGTCTTATGCTTGTCACAGAGGACAACGCTGATTAGCATTCAGGAGGCTACGCTAGGCTACGCTAAGCCAAGCCAAGCAGTGTGGCAGGATGCGATATGTGACAGTCAGCTAAATGTGCTGTGAATTGATAGTGAGGAGTTGACCCTCTGGGCTATCTATCAGCGGATAGATTGTATTTAAACAGTTCTCTGATAATCACGTTAAATGAGCATGAGTCTGTCGCATGCTAATTGCGGTGGGATAGAAGTGGCAGTCGGTTGTGTGGAGGGAGATGCGCTAGGCCAATCGTTAGCGTATACGGATGAGTTAGGCTACTCTCTGGGAGCTGGGTTATCCAATATTCGTAAAACACTGAATCCAACATACAGTGTGGGAAGGCCTTAAGGACTGGTCTAGGATCAGATTACATAACTCAATGCTGGCTAAGAAGTCAGGTGTGTGTGTGTGTGTGTGTGTGTGTGTGTGTGTGTGTGTGTGTGTGTGTGTGTGTGTGTGTGTGTGTGTGTGTGTGTGTGTGTGTGTGTGTGTGTGTGTGTGTGTGTGTGTGTGTGTGTGTGTGTGGACGTGTTTAACTATTCTTGTGGGGACCAGAAGTCCCTACAAGAATAGTAAACAAAGTAAAAATTGACCAACTGGGGACATTTTGTTAGTCCCCACAAGGTCAAATGCTATTTCTAGGGGGTTTAGGGTTAAGGTTAGAATTAGTGTTAGGGTTAGAATTAAGTTAAATATTAAAGTTAGGAGCTAGGGTTAGTTGTAGGGTTAGGGTTAGGAGCTAGGGTTAGGTTTAGGGTTAGGATAAAGTTTAGGTTTTTGGGTTAGGGTTAGGGTTAGGGTTAGGGTTAAGGTTAGGGTTAGGGTTAGGGTAAGAGTACGGGTTAGGATTAGGGTTAGGTTTAGGGTTAGGGGTTAGGGAAAATAGGATTTTGAATGGGACTGAATTGTATGTCCCCACAAGGTTAGCTGTACAAGACTGTGTGTGTGTGTGCATTCTTTCCTGTTTGTGAATGCGTTCATGTGCGCCTGTGTGTATGTGTGCGTGTATTCTAGCTGCACCTTCCGAATCATTCATCTCATTTGCCTGCTAGAAAATCACACTCCATTTACGTGGGGCTGTAAATGAATTGAGATACAATGTGTGATTTATTTGTCTGTTGCTCTCATTTTCAGTCAGCGTGGTAGTACAATTATCATATTTTCCGCTTCCCTCTTTATGGGCGTACAAGGTTGTTAGCATGAGATTATTTAATGGAGAGTAAGAAAATGTATACCTTATATTATTTCCACCCTAGTTACATTGAATAAATGACGAAATTTTGTCAGCCAAATGAGCTCTTTCTGCATGGGCCATTATGCTCTTGTCCTGTCCTCAGTCAGAATCCAATGCACTTTTATTAGTTGGTCAGGGCTATCAACTTGATACTTAATAACATTTTGATATAATAATATATACCATTTAACAGACACTTTTATCCAAAGCAACTTAGTCGTGCGTGTACACAATTTAAGGATGGATGGTCCCGAGAATCAAACCCACTGTCCCTTCATTGCAAGCACCATGCTCTCCCAACTGAGCTACAGAGGACCATACTATCAGACAACAAAAACAACACCCTGACACTTTTTCAGAGTGTGTAGAGAGCCACAACAGACTAGAGACAGTTCCACCTTTTTATTTATTGATTTAACCATTCACCAAATAGATTAATCTGACCATTTTTGCATCCAAGAAATCATTGATAACACAACTTGCAGTGTATTAGATACTCGTTATTGACCCCATACATGTGTAAAACATAAAACACACCAAACTAAACATACGGCTACAGGCTTAAACTTAACTTGTTTAATTCCCTTCACTTTGCTGTTCAAGTCCATTTTCAATTGTAAAGTAGCAGAAATCCCTGTTCTTTTGAGTTGTAGATCCACACCCATTCCCTATAAACACACACTCACTAAATGCATACACCTTCGATACATACACCCCGATAAAAACCTACTCCCCCGTTCAATACTTTTAATACCACTAAATATACAGTGTACACATACTATATATCCCGACTAAAATACCTTTGGCCTACTACACCTGCTGCATTCAGAAAGAGAGAAATGTAGCAAATGTTTATGTGAACAGAACATTGAGGAGTATTGTAACGCTTGCTGTTGATTGGGTGACTGTGTATAGTGCGCTCTCCGCTTCAGACGGATTTTAAGCGAGCCAGGAATTAGCTGCCTCCAGTCCACACCCCTTCATGCCCATCGAGCAAACGTGTCTCAGTTGTAAGAAAACATGTGGTTCAGTACACTGTCGCAAAACATGGCAAGACGTTTTACCAACTAAACACACCATTGGTGTTTTAAAGGCCAAGCAGCTCCTTAGGGCAGTGTTTCTTAACCCTGGTCCTGGGGACCCAAAGGGGTGCACATTTTTGGTGATCATTCTTGTTTTTGCTTTACGCAAATGATTGTTGACTTTTCCAAGAAGCAGGACTCTATTATCACAGGGACTCTGTTGTTTGACATAGCATTGTGTAGTAAATAGTGACGCAATTGATTATTTGTGCTTAAAGACCTGGCATGATACCGTTAATAAAACAGTCACTACAGTTATTCAAATATCGTAGAGTAGATTGTTGTAGAAAATTGAACACATTTTATTAATAATGTATTTCAACTGAATGCTCACTTTTACTGCTGTTAAATAATCTGTGAATTGCTGCCTCCTCCTGTGACTGTTGGAGCTGAAGCAATGTGCTGCACCCTGCATCCAGAGTGTTGTTCCCCTCTAACTATACAAGTTTATTTTTCCCTGTAACTAGTCCGTTATAGCCAATCAGAAAGTGTTTGTAGTCAAAAACTCACTCCAGGGTAAAGATCCATTCTGATTGGTGTCCTTTCATATCCAGTACTGTCCTGGCCTTGGCCTTGTGCCCACAGCCATAAACTACAGTAGGTGAGAGCTCTTTGAGCGGAATAAAAAGTGTGTGCAGTACAGATAATCTGTACACAGTCTGTCAACGCCATACTGTAGCAACAACATGGTCAAAGCATTTTATGTTTACACCAAATGATTGTATCCCACAAGAGGTTGTAAAGGAGCTTATTGTGTCCGTAGGTACCTGCAGTTTTTGAGAGCGCATATAGAGACACAGGAGACAACAGAGACAGTTACTCTGTATTTCTTTATTTAACCATTCCCCTAATAGATCAATCAGACCCATGTTACATAAAGGAAACACAGATGAATCAGACACAACTTGCAGTGTATTAGATACTCGTTGTTGACGCCGTAAACCATCCTTCCGTAAAGCTCCATCCCTTTGCAATGGCAAGCGTTAACCACCTTGCCAGGCAGGGCACTGGCACAGACCGTCTTGGGCTGGGCAGGCGGGCGACGGGGCACCAGCCAATCCCCATCTGCCACCCCCTGCCACCAATCCTCTTAACCCTCATCACAATACCACTGGGCGTGCCAGTCTTGGTGCCCCGTGCCAGGGATGCCCGCTGGAAAAGCTCTCATGTATTGGAGACTGGCGAGGAAGAGACAGATGGGAAGCTGGGAGAAGGGAGGGGTCTACCCGGAGGTAAGGGCTCTCCTGGTGATAAGGCACTGGGTACCTCCCGGCTGTGGAGGATAGTTGGTAGCAGGAGGTGTTGCTATCAGAGTGGAACAGAAGCGAGGGGGAGGTTTGATGTTGAACGTGTGAGAGGGAAAAAAGGGATGTCTTGATGGGTTTAGCTGGCTACTCATGCTATGCCGAGAGCAATGACAACGACATCCCATCCCCATGCACGCACCACAAAAACGCACACTATCCACACACACATTACGTACACACACTCTCTCGCTCTCTCTCTCTCTCTGTCACGATCGTCTTCTTGACAGAGATTGGACCAAGGCGCAGCGTGTGCAAAATACATCTTCTTTTATTGAGAAGAGAGAGAAAACACAAAACGAACACTATATACAAACTAACAAAACAACAAACGACCGTGAAGCTAAATAACGTAAGTGCACAGACAAGCAACAAACGTTCAACATAGACAATTACCCACACCCAGCTAAAGCCTATGGCTGCCTTAAATATGGCTCCCAATCAGAGACAACAATAACCAGCTGTCTCTAATTGAGAACCAATTCAGGCAACCATAGACTTTCCTAGACACCTACACTGAACACTAAACCATCTACTCTACTTAACCCCCTAAACCATACAACACCATAGACAATACAAAAATACATACTACACCATGTCACACCCTGACCTAACTAAAATAATAATGAAAACAAAGATAACTAAGGCCAGGGTGTGACATAACCCCCCCCTTAAGGTGCGAACTCCGGACGCACCAGCATAAAGTCTAGGGGAGGGTCTGGGTGGGCGTCTGTCCACGGTGGCGGCTCTGGTACTGGTTGTGGTCCCCACCCCACCATAGTCACAACCCGCTTTCGTAGCCTCCTCCAAATGACCACCCTCCAACTTAACCCCACTGGATTAAGGGGCAGCACCGAACTAAGTGGCAGCACCGGACTAAGGGGCAGCACCGGACTAAGGGGCAGCACCGGACTAAGGGGCAGCACCGGACTAAGGGGCAGCACCGGACTAAGGGGCAGCACCGGGATAAGTGGCAGCACCGGGATAAGGGGCAGCACCGGACTAAGGGGCAGCACCGGACTGAATGGCGGATCCTGGCTGGCTGGCTCTGGCGGATCCTGGCTGGACGGCTCTGGCGGATCCTGGCTGGACGGCTCTGGCGGATCCTGGCTGGACGGCTCTGGCGGATCCTGGCTGGACGGCTCTGGCCGATCCTGGCTGGACGGCTCTGGCGGATCCTGGCTGGACGGCTCATGGCTGGCTGACGGATCTGGCTGCTCATGGCTGGCTGACGGATCTGGCTGCTCATGGCTGGCTGACGGATCTGGCTGCTCATGGCTGGCTGACGGATCTGGCTGCTCATGGCTGGCTGACGGATCTGTCTGATCCTGTCTGGCGGAAGGCTCTGGCTGATCCTGTCTGGCGGAAGGCTCTGGCTGATCCTGTCTGGCGGAAGGCTCTGGCTGATCCTGTCTGGCGGAAGGCTCTGGCTGATCCTGTCTGGCGGAAGGCTCTGGCTGATCCTGTCTGGCGGAAGGCTCTGGCTGCTCCTGTCTGGCGGAAGGCTCTAGCGGCTCCTGTCTGGCGGAAGGCTCTGGCGGCTCCTGTCTGGCGGACGGCTCTGAAGGCTCATGGCAGACGGGCGGCTTTGCAGGCTCAGTACAGACGGGCGGCTTTGAAGACTCAGTACAGACGGGCAGTTCATTCGGCGCTTGGCAGACGGACAGTTCAGACAGCGTTGGGCAGACGGGCAGTTCAGACAGCGTTGGGCAGACGGGCAGTTCAGACAGCGTTGGGCAGACGGGCAGTTCAAGCGCCGTTGGGCAGACGGGCAGTTCAGGCGCCGTTGGGCAGGCGGGCAGTTCAGGCGCCGTTGGGCAGACGACAGACTCTGGCCGGCTGAGACGCACTGTAGGCCTGGTGCGTGGTGCCGGAACTGGAGGTACCGGGCTAAAGACACGCACCTTCAGGCTAGTGCGGGGAGAAGGAACAGGGCATGCTGGACCCTGGGAGCGCACATTAGGCCTAGTGCGTGGTGCCGGAACTGGTGGTACCGGACTGGGGACACGCATCTCAGGGCTAGTGCGGGGAGAAGCAACAGGGCACACTGGACTCTCAAGGCGTACTATAGGTCTGGTGCGTGGTACCGGCACTGGTGGTACCGGGCTGAGGGCACGCACATCAGGGCGAGTACGGGGAGAAGGAACAGTGCGTACAGGGCTCTGGAGACGCACATGAGGCTTGGTGCGTGGTGCCGGAACTGAAGGCACTGGGCTGGATACACGCACCACAGGGAGAGTGCGTGGAGGAGGAACAGGGCTCTGGAGAGGCACAGGAGGCTTAGTGTGTGGTGTCAGCACTGGTGGTACTGGGCTGGGGACACGCACCACAGGGCTAGTGCGAGGAGCAGTAACAGGACACACAGGACTCTGGAGACGCACAGGAGGCTTTGTGCGTGCTGTAGGCACTGTCTTAACCAGACGGCTAGCACGCACCTCAGGACTAGTATGGAGAGCTGTTCCCGGTGACATTAACTCACCAACACGTTCATTCGGACGGATGCCGTGCCTCATGCACCAAACCAGTACATCCCTCATAACTCTCTCCTCCAATTTCTCCATGAACTCCTTTACTGTCTCTGCGTCGCTCACCTCCAAATCCGCCCTCACCGGCTCCTTACGGTAAGCAGGAGGAGTTGGCTCACGTCTCCCGACTGACCCAACTAAACTACCCGAGAGCCCCCCCCCAAGACATTTTTGGGTTTGACTTACGGGGTTCCAGCATTGTTTCCGTGCTGCCTCCTCATATCGCCGCCTCTCTGCTTTCGCTGCCTCCAGCTCAGCTTTGGGGCGGCGATATTCTCCTGGTTGAGCCCAGGGTCCCTTTCCGTCCAATATTTCCTCCCAAGTCCACGAGTCCTGGTTCCTCTCACGCTGCTTGATCCATGGTTGGTGGGTAATTCTGTCACGATCGTCTTCTTGACAGAGATTGGACCAAGGCGCAGCGTGTGCAAAATACATCTTCTTTTATTGAGAAGAGAGAGAAAACACAAAACGAACACTATATACAAACTAACAATACAACAAACGACCGTGAAGCTAAATAACGTAAGTGCACAGACAAGCAACAAACGTTCAACATAGACAATTACCCACACCCAGCTAAAGCCTATGGCTGCCTTAAATATGGCTCCCAATCAGAGACAACAATAACCAGCTGTCTCTAATTGAGAACCAATTCAGGCAACCATAGACTTTCCTAGACACCTACACTGAACACTAAACCATCTACTCTACTTAACCCCCTAAACCATACAACACCATAGACAATACAAAAACACATACTACACCATGTCACACCCTGACCTAACTAAAATAATAATGAAAACAAAGATAACTAAGGCCAGGGTGTGACACTCTCTCTCTCTCAATGAAATTCAATTTGCTTTATTGGCATGACGTAACAATGTACATATTGCCAAAGGTTATTTTGGATATTTACAATATACATTTTAAAAATGAGAATCAAAATTGTCAACGGGACAGCAGTAACAATAACAATAAGCATACAGTAGAGTGAGTACATGTGCAGGTTGATTGGTCTGTCAGACACTGTCCCTCAACTTATGGCAGGCAGCAATGTAGTGCGCTGCCAACCCACAGCTCATGCTATGCTGAGAGCAATGACAACGACATCAAATCAAATCAAATCAAATTGTATCCCATCCCCATGCACGCACCACAAAAACGCACACTATCCACACACACATTACGTACACACACACTCTCTCTCTCTCTCTCTCTCTCTTCTTCAATCAGATTACAATGTCAGGTTATGATTATCTTGTCAAGAAATGTTGATAAGGAGAGATGAATTGCCAATAGTCACAGTTTTCCTTGTGTTGTTTTCTGTGGCTCTCGTCAGTTGAAAGTATAACTCTACAATGCCATGGATGTAGCTGTTTGTGGTTGCCAGCAATTGTGGACGAAACAAACCTTCTGACCCACTGGTTGCAACGTTGCATTGCTTCTAGTCTTGTTGTTCCTATCTATTTCCAACATTTTAACATTTGAAGACTGATGTTCCCCGTGGGAGGCTGTGGGGTGTTGGCTCATTGAGATGAAAATATTTTACAGTGCTAGTCTGTCTGTGAGCATAAATGGGGGTGTTTGTTTGCCTGTGCTTATGTATTGCATGTAAGAAATTGTGTGTGTCTGTCTGGGTAGAAGCTGACCCAACCCCCTCTCTCTCTCTCTGTTTTCCAGGAGTCATCCTCCAGGCCTCTCGTCTCTCCCTGGCTGGGGAGTCTTCTAGAAGGGGGCCCCTCCTGACCAACATGAAAGGGTTAGGAGCCAACCGCAATCGCTCCGACTCCTGCGACCCCACCCATGGCCCCCCGGAGCCCCTGTACCCCCACCAGGCCTCCACACTGCCTCGGAGCCCCTACCTTCTCAGCCCCACCAGCATGGACCACTACGGCACCATGGACCCGCACCACTACAACCCCTCTGTGGACCACCACTACAATCAGGGCTCCCTGCCCCCGGACTACTCTCTCCCCCTCAACAACCAGCTGTCCAACAGCAGCACTTTCCCCCGCATCCATTATAACGCCCACTACGACCCGTCCGACTTCTCCCCGCCGCAGGGGGACAGCATCGGGGGCATTAGCACGGGAACCCTGGGCACCTCCATGTCCATGGGAATGGGAATGGGCATAGGGATGCATGGCTCGAGTGGCATGGGGGGCCTGCAGAGCGGTCGGGGGTCCATGATCACCAGCGGTTCTGCCACCATCTCCGGCGGGGCCAAGATGAACCGGCAGCTGGCGCCTAACTTGCTGGACCAGTTGGACAAGCAGCTGCCTGGGGGGCCCAGAGATGGCTTCAGCACATTGCAGTTCCACCGGAGCACATCGGCCGCCCTCTCCGCCGCCTCCAAGCAGCGCACCGACAGCCCCGGGCGCATCCGTAACCTGGTGTGCTCTGTCCAGAAACTCTTCGCCAAGTCACAGTCCATGGATGGCCACAACCTCAAGGGTGTCAACGGGCGTTCGGGTGCAGGAAGTGGCAGCGGCGGGACCTCATCCGGGACCGAGGACGGTGGGAAGCGGGACCAGCGAGCCAAGAGCAAAGACCGGGGCGGGTCCAAGTCAGACGGGGGCGGGACGGGCAAGCGGCGGCCGCGCTCCAACATGTCGGGCTACTGGAGCTCGGACGACCTGGACAGTGCGGACCTCAGCAACTACCGCAACCCCATAGCCATGACACTGGGACGACCCACAGCGCATGCCACCCAGCACGCCACCCACGGTACTGCCTACGATGCCCAGCAGGGGGCACTACAGCAGCAGCAGGGGCACCAGAGCCGCTACGTGGTCCACAGCGGATACAACACCATCAGCTCATCCAAGAGCAACAACGAGGTCATAAAGTATCAACAGGCACTGCCAGGACCCGGGGGCGGGGGTGGGGGCGGAGGAGGAGGTGGAGGTGGGATCAGCATGGGGGTGAACAGTAATGACTTTATGAAGGGGGGTTCGTGGTCGACACTGACCCTGGGTCAGCCCAGACAGGTGCTGCAGAAGGGCCACTCGGCGACCCTGGACCGGTCCATGCTCAAGTCCAAGTCGTGCCAGCAGGAGCTGGCCTGCCACTACCTGCAAGTGGGCCGACAGGTGAGTAGTATCTAAAAAATGTCTGTCTAAATGTGCTGGACATAAAGAAATTGTGGCGAGATAGAATAAGGCATAGTGGACACTTAAACCTAAAAGCGGCAACATATTTAAATGTTAAAAGGGGTCATTTTTTTACCCAAATTGGAAAATATGACAAAAATACACTTTCTGTCAAACAATAACACTTTTTCTTTTGTTAACATTTTGTAACACAAGTAAATAGTTTAAATTCCCCAAAATAAGCATATCTTTTGAAAATAATTACACATTCATAGTCAAATTTGATGTTTCAAAATAAACGTTTTTGTATGGTTTCATGGTTTGAACAGCTATTTTGATCAATTTCATCCATAGCCACTTGTTATGAACATGTGTCGTTATTCATTCAAAGTGTTTTGTTTCTGTGATACTCAGAGGCTGGGAAATTGGCAAACAGCTAATCTGACCTACTGGTATGACCTAAGATGGCCGGCGATATAGGCGATATGGGCGCCAGTGCCATCAGACTCTTAGCTCTAACTTTGGAATGCTATGGGCTATCAATTCAGTTCCTATTGCATCATAAAGACGAGACTCTCAATTTGGTATAGAGAGACATTGACTGGATGCTAAATATATATTTGTGTTTTTTTGTTATTTTTTAGTTACAGTGGCTGCCAAATCTGTGGTAGCTCCATAGAGCCAGTGGTGGAAAAAGTGCTCAATTGTCATACTTGAGTAAAAGTAAAGATACCTTGATAGAAAGTGACTCAAGTAAAAGTCACCCAGTAAAATACTACTTGAGTAAAAGTCTTTATTTGGTTTTAAATATACGTACGTTTCAAAGTAAATGGAATTGCTCAAATGTACTTAAGTATCAAAAGTAAAAGTGAAGTAAAAATAATTTCAAATTTCTTATATTAAACAATCCAGAAGGCATTTGTTTTTCTTGTTTGTTTTATTGACAGATAGCCAGGGGCACGCTCCAACACTCAGACATAATTTAGTTTAGTGAAGTAAAAGTTGCCCAAAATATAAATAGTAAAGTGCAGATACCCCAAAAAACTACTTAAGTATCACTTTAAAGTGTTTTTACTTAAGTACTTTACACCACTGCATAGAGCCCCACATAATACCCATAAAACCTAGAGGTCAAACAGTGAAATGGTTCCAATCGTTTTACCACCATTCATTTTTTCCATAGGGGATTTTCGAAACACCATGCTGTAGGTCATGTAAGTGTCTGTTACTGTACATGCAATATGCTTTGTGGACTTCACTGGACAGAGGTCGCTATCCGGTTTTGTGATAAAACAAAGGTGTGGTTGAATTTATTCTGCCAATGTGTCTTCTTATTGTCTCGGCCTTTAGGCCTATATATATATCCCGGTCGCAAGGCATATGAACTAACAGGTTATAGAGCAAACAACGCAATTATCACAACACATACGTTGTAATATGGCATTTTTTTGGGGGGGGGGGGGACTATTGGAACCATTTCGCTGTTTGACCGCTAGGTTTTATGGGTATTATGACTTTGTTATGATACTATGTTATTCTATATCTATATCTTTTCAGGGTACAAATGTGGTGCTTTTATCACTAAGTTTACTACTGAGTCTACCTTTTCAGTTTAGCCACGCAAAACAAGTGCACAAAATATACATTCTTATGTTAACACAGAAATCATGGTAAATTGTGTGGGGGGGGGGGGTGTCTGAAATGGTCATTTTTGACCACTTGTGGGTCAAAATTTACCCCTGTTGGCACTTATAGGGTTAAACATTCCAACAAATATATTTGCTGTCCAGACAGTTTTTCAGGTTTGACAAAGATCTGTTTGGATCGAAACATAAAACTTGTAGCCTTGTGACTACAATAAACCTACTACATGTGTTGGACCATTTGAGTGTTAGTTACTATAACTCCACTGTCTGTCAGCTTGTCTTGTTTTTCAGTTTCCTCAGTTTATTTCACTAAGATATGGCCCAGTCTACCAGTTTGGTAGGATTACTGTGCATCTTCCATTTTATCAGCCTGACTTTATGTCTTGACATTTATCCATGTGACATTAACATGCTTTTTTTTTTATAGATGTCTACCCATAGACTTGTTTTGATACAAATTGTTTTTACTTGGTTTTCAAAGTAAAGATATTGAGGGAGGAGTTGGTCAAATGTAACAGCCCTATAGCATTCTTCATGATTACATTTTCTTTTTTTATTCAAAATGTTTATTTACATGTGCAATCGATAACACCATAGCTATGGTCAAGAAAAGTAGGACGGTGTCCCTCAGGGATCTGTTGTGGGTCTTTAGAACATACTGTAGATACTTTAGATTACTGAATGAATTCAGCAAAACAAATGATATTATGTGAATATCACAATACACACACGATCATCTCAATATAAATTACATAGTGGTATATTGTCATATATAAGAATATATATGGGCTGCTGCTTGTAGGGGGACTGGAGTAACACGCTGGGTCGCAGCGGTGGAGGAGCCGGAGCCAACGAGATCCCATGCAGGCGCATGCGGAGTGGCAGCTACGTGAAGGCCATGGGTGACCTGGAGGACAGCGACGACTCAGACGGCAGCATCAAGCCCTCGCCCAAAATGGCCGCCCGCCGCCAGAGCTACCTCAGGGCCACCCAGCAGTCTCTGAGCGACCAGCTACCGTCACGCAAGTAAGCTCAGCACCAAAGTATCGAACATGGAGATTAATTCAGGCAAACATGCATTCATATCAGCATACTAACATGTAGACTTTCAATTGGAAGGCAACCCATGCTAATATCAATTCTGGCATGACAAGTAAGCTCAGCGCTAAAGTATCCCACATGGATTTGATCAATACTGCCTTGCTGACATAGAGTTTGTAGACTTTATAACACATTCAAGTTGACGCAAACACAAACTACACTGAACAAAAATATAAATGCAACATGTAAAGTGTTGGTCCCATGTTTCATGAGCTGTAATAAAAGATCCCAGAAATGTTCCATACGCACAAAAAGCTTCTTTCTCTAAAATGTTGTGCACAAATTTGTTTACATCCCTGTTAGTGAGCATTTCTCCTTTGCCAAGATAATCCATCCACCTGACAGTGCCATATCAAGAAGCGGATTAAACAGAATGATGATTACACAGGTGCGCCTTGTGCTGGGGACAATAAAAGGCCACTCTAAAATGTGCAACACAATGCCACAAATGTCAACATTTTTGAGGGAGCACGCAACTGACATGATGACTGGAGGAATGTCCATTTATTTCTTTACCATAATCCACCTCCAATGTCGTTTTAGAGAATTTGGCAACCGGGCCTCACAACCGCAGACCACGTGTAACCACTCCAACCCAGGACCTCCACATCTGGCTTCTTCACTGGTGGTCTGAGACCAGCCACCCGGACAGCTGATAAAACTGTGGGTTTGCACAACCGAAGAATTTCTGCACAAACTGTCAGAAACCTTCTCAGGGAAGCACATCTGCATGCTCGTTGTCCTCACCAGGGTCTTGACCTGACTGCAGTTCGGCGTCATAACCGACTTCAGTGGGCATATGCTCACTTTTGATGGCCATTGGCACGCTGGAGAAGTGTGCTCTTCATGGATGAATCCCGGGTTTCAATTGTACCGGGTAGATGGCAGACAGCGTGTATGGCGTCTTGTGGATGAGCGGTTTGCTGATGTCAACGTTATGAACAGAGTGCCCCATGGTGGTGGTCGGATTATGGTATGGCCAGACTACATAAGCTACAGACAACGAACACAATTGCATTTTATCGCTGGCAATTTGAATGCACTGAGATACCGTGACAATATCCTGAGCCCCATTGTCGTGCCATTCATCCACCACCATCACCTCATGGCCTGCATACTCACCAGACACGTCACCCATTGAGCATGTGTGGGATGCTCTGGATCGTGTACGACAGTGTGTTCCAGTTCCCACCAATACCCAGCAACTTCACACAGCCATTTAAAAGGAGTGGGACAACATTCCACAGGCCACAACCAAGAGCCTGTTCAACAATGTGAAGGAGATGTGTCGCGCTGCATGAGGCAAACGGTGCTCACACCAGATACTGACTGGTTTTCTGATCCACACCCTTACCTTTTTTTCAAGGTATCTGTGACCAACAGATGCATATATGTATTCCCAGTCATGTGAAATCCATAGATTATGGGCCTAATTCATTTATTTCAATTTACTGATTTCCTTATAGGAACTGTAACTCAGTAAAATCTTTTAAATAGTTGCGTTTATATTTTTGTTCAGTGTAGTATCAACTCAATTACATTGTATAGGATACGCATTAATAAGGCTACGTCACATAGCATACACACATCCTTTCACTCTCTCTTAGACTCCCACAAGCAAGCAGACAGACGCACACACAGTTACATGATGTATATTTTATCTTTATTTAACTAGGCAAGTCAGTTAAGAACACATTCTTATTTACAATGATGGCCTACACCGGCCAAATGGCCAATGGTGCACCGCCCTGTGGGACTCCCAATCACGGCCGGTTGTGATACAGCCTGGATTTCGAACCAGGGTGTCTGTAGTGACGCCTCTAGCACTGAGATGCAGTGCCTCAGACCGCTGCGCCGCTCGAGAAGGATGACTAAGGCTATGTCACATAGCAAACACACACATCCACATCCTTTCACTCCCTCTTAGACGCGCACACACACACACACACACACACATACAAACACAGACATACACACAAACACACACACACACACATAAACAAACACACACACTGAGCCCATGGCACCATTTCAAAACAGAGCTGTGACATGCAGGAAGGAGACGGCCATGCTGCCAGCTTTTGGCATGCCAGTAAACAGGCCTTGCATACTAGAGAGACTAACACACACAGTCAGACAAGCTGTGCTCACTCACGCGTGGGATTAAGCACCGTCAGACTCCTGCCTCCTACACATGCCAGAGCTCCGATTATGGTTTCCTCACCGTTGATTTACTAACATTTCCGCAACGTAGCGGCTTGGCCTGAAAGGATAGAGTCCTCTTACCGTCACATTTTCGGAACATCACACACACGATGCCGCCTTCAGCTACTGCACAGACAGATCGTGAGTCACCAAAAACTAGGCTATAGTCTCCTCCTCTCCCCCTGACAGACTGACTAGGGTTTCTAGTTCATTGTCTCTAGATTACATGCTTTCTGAAGCAGACAGACACACGCTGGGCTAGACACAGGGGGGTACAGTGTATTGGGGGTCCTATTCATTTTCACATAATGACAAACGAATCGAAACCCATTTTGATTAATAGTCGCAGAGAATGGGATCAACCGTGAGCAAGCTGCTGTGTTTATGGTTTCCTCTAATGTCTCCTTCGATTTGAAGGAACAACAGATGTTTGTACGGTTTGTGTTCTCCATGCTCTCTGAGGTCAGGGTTATATGGCATTACACGTGTGCCAATAAAATCCTAAACCTTTGCATGATAGAATTTGGCACAGATGTATTTCCATAGGGACGTGTTGTTGCAGACTGGTCATTATTTGGAAACATACAACATTTTAAAAAGAGTAACAAGAACAGGAATACAGTAAACGTTTAGTCCACAAGAAGGCAGCAAATCAACAAGCTATAAGCATACTGGCCAGGCAAACACAAAGCAAAAGTGAATATATTCTGTTACGTCATGATAGACGCAGCTTTTTGTTGATATTGACAACACACACAACATGATAAAGTAGCAGGAGTGTTGCTTAAAAAAGTACATGTCATAAAAATACGTAAATGATGTCAAACCTGCATGCTAAATGACTCTAACCCTGCTCCCCCCCACCCTGCCAAAACCCAAACGCCAAACCTCTGTTCTCCCTCCGTGGTCTGCTCCACCCTGGTTGGCAGGAGCAGCAGAGCCCTGGATTACGCCATGCTGCAGGGGGAGCTGGAGGCACTGTGGTCTCCTCTGCACAGTGTGTCCTCTCTGCACCAACTGGGCAGGTCAGTGCTAGGCAGCCAGCTAATCACCATTAGGTGGCAGGCTTACGCTTGCACTGGATTGGATGCTGCCCCAATCAATCAGTCACCCCTCCCCCTGCCCCCCAGGTCTTGCCCACCTCTTCGGTTACCCATGCCACGTGAGTGCCAACGCCATGCCAACGTCATGGCACCCACCACACCAGCCTTTTCCTCCAAACTAATTTACTTCCCCCACTGCCCCCTCTGCCCTCACACGAAGTGCCCCCCCCCCCCCAATAAAGGAGTGCCAATGCCCAGCTTGGCGCCTTCCATTGCAGGGATCCCCGTCTGTACAGTCATGACAAAAAAAATATATTGCTCAATTGCTCAGAGAAATATTATTAAAAATGATTGGATCTCCTGTTATCAATACTCCGGCACCATCCTGTTGCTAGGATAATGACACTGAGCCTTTTTCTCAAATGTTTTCTGAGATTGGAGAACACATTGGGAGGGATCTTCAACCACTCATCCATACAGAATCTTACCAGATCCTTGATTATCTGTACTTATGGACTGCCCGCTTCAATTCAAACCACAGGTTTTCAATAGGGTTCAAGTCCGGGTACTGAGATGGCCATTGCAAATTGTTTATTTTGTGGTTAAATAATTTATGAATTTCTTTCTTTGTTGTTATCCTCGCAAAGCGAGGGTGCCGGAGGATTGAAAACCGGGGTGCCAATAATTTTGACCCCTATCCTTTTTCGTTCCACAAAATTTGTATTTGAACTATTAAAATGTCCTTGTGAAGCTTGCATTCAATTGCCACTCCCTGTTGCACACAATACGCTTCCATTCCCCCTGTCACAAGGGGATTTATGGCTGATTTAAGATTAAATCATCAACCCTGTTATGGTCAACCCTGTTACTTTATTTGGCAGTTACCAGGCACTTAATATAGTATTTTTTTTATTAAACCTCCTGAGATGGGAAAACTCGTTTTTAAATTCAATTAAACATGTGCTCTTTATGACAGAATATTAAATTAGGTGAAATCCCCCCAAAAATGTGATCAACTTGAATTGGTGGAACGACCCACTTAAACAAAATCTCTTTCTCTGAGCAATTGTATTAGTATATAATAATAGAATTATTCCATTTATTTAGCATTCAATTTCGGTCATGACTGTACAGTTGAAGTCGGAAGTTTACATACACCTTAGCCAAATACATTTAAACTCAGTTTTTCACAATTCCTGACATTTAATCCTAGTAAAAATTCCCTATCTTAGGTCAGTTAGGATCACCACTTTTAAGAATGTGAAATGTCAGAATAATAGTAGAGAGAATGATTTATTTCAGCTTGTATTTCTTTCATCACATTCCCAGTGGGTCAGAAGTTTACATACACTCAGTTACAGTGGTGGGCCGTCAGGGCCTGCAAGGCCTTCTCTGCTGGCCTAAACATCATCAGAATATATATATTTTTTTAAATATATTTTCCCACAAATATGTATTAAATTATTCCCCAGAGTAAGAGTTATACTCTTCATTTCATAGATTTCCTCTTGGTTGCACTGCTTCCAGCCCCAGGTTGAGATTTGGAGGGCTGGTCTTTATGTTAGATCTTTTATCCAATCATATTCAGCCATCATGTGTTGCCAGGGGTCTAAAATCTGCCCTCAGGCCTTCAGAATCAACAGTGCGGGCGCTTGTAGCTTAAAGTGAATGGAAATTAAAATTTTGTGTCAACCAATCAGCTTTAGAGTTGGCTATTATACGCCTGCTGGCTGGCTCCAGTGTTACACAGGAGCCAGCTAGCAGGCGTAGTGCGTCCACGTCTTTTGATTGGATTACCAATATTGAGAGGCAGGTCCTATGGGCAGGTCTATGCAGATCTAGGAAACTGAATTTGATAAACGAATTAATTCGCGTTCTACTAAGCTGTTTTTTCAACCCACAATGGCGGAAGGAGGAGAAGATATCGATTTGGTCGAGGATATAATTATAACGCCATTCTCAAGACGAACTTTTCAAGAAAAGTTAGACATTGTAAGGAGAGGTCGCCCGACGCCACAAAGCCTGTCACAGGCGGGAAAGGGGTTCGTTCGCTCGCCACTTTCAAAGTTTCAACTACGAGCGCTGTCAATTGCTCACAGGCTCCGAGAAGCACTGCAAACTGTACTGCTGGGAATGCCTATTATTTGCAAGTGATCGATTTGGTGTTTGGAGCCACACTGGCTTTGCAAACTTGAGTTGTCTGTTAAACACTGTTTACCCAAAAATGTCAATTTGTCAATTTCAAGGTGACGCAACGCCTGGTTATACTGCGTTTCTGTCTAAATGTATAGTGTCTAGAGCCATGGCATAATGATGGTAATAAGAGGTGGATTAATTCGGGTGGGACTGTGTAGTACCTCACTGAAGGCCTAGGCCCCAGGCCCACGGCACGCCACTGCTCAGTTAGTATTTGGTAGCATTGCCTTTAAATTGTTTAACATGGGTAAAATGTTTCAGGTAGCCTTCCACAAGCTTCCCACAATAAGTTGGGTGAATTTTGGCCCATTCCTCCTGACAGAGCTGGTGTAATTGAGTCAGGTTTGTAGGCCTCCTTGCTCGCACGTGCTTTTTCAGTTCTGCACACAAATGTTCTATAGGATTGAGGTCAGAGCTTTGTGATGGCCACTCCAATACCTTGACTTTGTTGTCCTTAAGCCATTTTGCCACCACTTTAGAAGTATGCTTGGGGTCATTGTCCATTTGGAAGACCCATCCTGACTGATGTCTTAAGATGTTAATTCAATATATCCACATAATTTTCCTTCCTCATGATGCCATCTTTTGGGAAGTGCACCAGTCCCTCCTGCAGCAAAACATCCCCACAACATGATGCTGCCACCCCCGTGCTACATGGTTGGGATGGTGTTCTTCGGCTTGCAAGCCTTCCCCCTTTTCCTCCAAACATAACGATGGTCATTATGGCCAAGCAGTTCTATTTTTGTTTCATCAGACCAGAGGACATTTCTCCAAAAAGTACGATCTTTGTCCCCATGTGCAGTTGCAAACCGTAGTCTGGCTTTTTTATGGCGGTTTTGGAGCCGTGGCTTTTTCCTTGCTGAGCGGCCTTTCAGGTTATGTCGATATAGGACTTGTTTTACTGTGGATATAGATACTTTTGTACCCGTTTCCTCCAGCATCTTCAAAAGGTCCTTTGCTGTTGTTCTGGGATTGATTTGCACTTTTCGCACCAAAGTACGTTTATCTCTAGGAGACAGAATGCGTCTCCTTCCTGAGCGGTATGACAGCTGCGTGGTCCCATGGTGTTTATACTTGCGTACTATTGTTTGTACAGATGAGCGTGGTACCTTCAGGCATTTGGAAATTGCTTCCAAGGATGAACCAGACTTGGCTGATTTCTTTAGATTTTCACATGATGTCAAGCAAAGAGGCACTGAGTTTGAAGGTAGGCCTTGAAATACATCCAAGAGTACACCTCCAATTGACTCAAATTATGTCCATTAGCCTACCAGAAGCTCCTAAAGCCATGACATCATTTTATGGTATTTTCCAAGCTGTTTAAAGGCACAGTCAACTTAGTGTATCTAAACTTCTGACCCACTGGAATTGTGATACAGTGAATTATAAGTGAAATAATCTGTCTGGTAACAATTGTTGGAAAAATTACTTGTGTCATGCACAAAGTAGATGTCCTAACTGACGTGCCAAAACTATAGTTTGTTAACAAGCAATTTGTGGAGTGGTTGAAAAATTAGTTTTAATGACTCCAACCTAAGTGTATGTAAACTTCCGACTTCAACTGTATGTACGGAAGGATCATCACAATCACTTGAAAAGTGCAATGTCATGTCGCTATCACTGTTGGCCAGCAAAGACAAATAAATACTAGGTTCTCTTTTGGTAATCACATTCATTATTGCTGATATGAAGTGAATTTGGATTGTTTTCCCTACTACTCTTTGATATTGGCACCATGATGCGTGGAATAAGACTTTACATATGCTTGACAAGTGTATCATTGGCTTTGCATTGTTGAGGGCTATAGT